>NC_051441.1:10251630-10374346 GCF_001649575.2 Kryptolebias marmoratus | reverse complement strand
GATAAGTCATTATTTACGGAGACGCAGGGGGAACCGTATCTGATGGGGGAACGCGGCTCGACGTAACAGCAGCAACTCGAGCACATTGCTGCCCCCTATATGTCAAGAGGACAAATAACACATTTTCTGTTCAAATTGCCAACCCGCCACAGTGGCGTGTGTTGATAAAATTCAACCGCCACTTCAAATATTTACCCGCATTTGGCCGGTGGCGGGTGCTAATTTCCACCCCTGGTCTGAACACAGTAAGGGAAAAAAATAACCAGTTCTGTAGTTATTTTCCTTTTGTTTTGAGGCGGTTTGAACTTAAAAACTTTGGGAATAGTGACACCTAGCTTGTACTAGTGATAACAGTTTATTTTTTAATATTTAAATTTAATCTTGGAAAACTACAAAACAAATGTATTTTTAGCAACTTTTGGAAATTAAGGTTGAAATAAAATGTCTTATTGTTCCTTAGTCTATTTCACTCAAACTTTTAAACCGATCTCTTAAAAAATAATTTCATTGTCGAGTTAAAAAAATACATTTCACCAAGTAGGATCTGATTATTTTAATTGTACATAAATATAATTCATTTTTCATTATAGTCCACTATAGTTGTTTTTAGTTTATGTATAACAGTCAGTGGGAATGGAGGCAGAGAATCTGAGAGATCATATTTGCTTCACTTGTCATGTCCTCCTCTGAACCTATCGGATTACTTTGATCACAGCTGTCAGTACAATCAGTTCCTAAATTAGAAAGCAAATGCTTAAAATAAACAGACAAAGACATGGCATCTCCATGGGCTTTATAACACACAGCAAAGAAAAAAGTCTGACATAAACAGGGACTTCCCCGGTTTCCTAAAGAGGTTGGAGCCGAATGTAGTGCTCCCTTCAGTAATAGAGACAATGATGTGCAATCTTCTGTCTCTTATCAGCTATATTTACCCACCAATCACAGACTTATTTAGGCAGTGAGGTCTGTCCTTGTGTGTCCAGGCCTTAGAATGAGCTTTGTGTCACACCTCCCACACAGCACTACAACAAATCTGCCACAGCTTTTACACTTTGGAGCTTTAAGGAAGTGCCGGTCGTAGTAGTACCTTAATGTAGTAGGTGCTTTAAAAACTTTCATTACAGTTATTAAGTTGTAAAATATAATATGGGACACATGTGACATGTTCTGAATTTTGTTTTACACACTATACATGTGCTTCATATCAGCAGACATTTGTTCAATTTATTATACTAGAAATACATTTGTAAAGCCTAAAATAAATCTGTAACTTATTTCTAAGAAAATATGACAATGTTTTATATAACCTGACATTCCATTTAGTGTACAGTTGTATAAAACCAAAAATGACTGCAAAGAAGATTGTAAAAGCAGGAAATGCTTGTTCTGGTGCTGAAGGGAGAAAGTATTGTTCTTAGTAGTAGAGTGGCCATGAAAGTGTGGAATCTGGGATTTGCCTTTCTGAATAAGTTGTTCAGACTGAATAATTTACACACAAAAATAATTTTTTGATCTTTAAATGTACGATTCTGTCAAAATTTAGCATTGCTTCTGTCAGATTACCACAATCATCCATCATTTTAAATAAATATGTGCCAACTTCCAAGCAAATGTTTCATTACTTGCTCTACTACAAGGATTTTTTTCTTTGATGTACAGGCAAATTTGAAGAAATGCTTGATGAGAAGCACAAAAAAATCCGAAGGTGATTTGAATCTTTCATGAAACACAGTTTAATCTACATAATCAAACTTCCATCACAACGAGACAAAGTTGAATGATGACTTTGTTTGCTACACCTAATAATAAACACACACCACCATCACCACCAACACAACCACTGCTGTGGCATCCTTACACCAGTCGGCCATGTAGGCCATGATTTCTAGTATTTTTGGCCCTGAGTCAGAATGGCACATTGCTTTGGCCAAAACCAATGATGCATCAAATGACGAGTAAAATCATGGCAGCATGTTTGTTTACAAGCAGGAAACAAGCGGGCCTTTCAAAGTTAAATATGTTCAAACTTAATAAAATGATCTGGACCCACTAACAAAACATCTTATGAGAAACCCATTTTAAAATACAGTTTGATTGGCATGCAGATAATCAAATATTTCATGGTATTTCAGACTATAAAAACCAAATTATGCATTTGAGGATTTGCACTGATGAATGATAGAGTTAAGGATTATTTGAAAAAAAAAACAAAAAAACCCCACTGACATCTGGCTTCAGCTTTAACTTAAACAAAAGTCATTTCTTTGCTGAGTAGCAACAGTGACACATAGCTGGTTAAAGAATAACACAACAGTGCTGATTCTCACCAAGTCAACTTGCTAAAAATAAGTGTGTGATGTTATTCCCAGCACAGTGCAAGACCAAGAGACACCAAAAGGGTTAGAGGCTAAAATAAAAGGTGGTTGTGGGTAAATACATGAAAAATGTATTTTTCAAAACCATGTATTGCTATACTTTGGACATGTTAAGATAAATATTTTATGTTTATTATTCAGAAAGTACAGAATACAGTTGAAAAGAAAATTGTTTTTTTTTTCAAATTCTTATAATGCTTGTGAATTAATGTTGGCAAAGGTATTGTCTATGGTAAATCACAATGATGGTGAATCCACTGAGGCTGAAGTGGCTTTTGGCAGAGCTCATCTTTTCCACGCTTCATTAACTTATCACTGAAGCACTCAAAGCTAACTGAAGCAGCTACAATTTGCCTCACCTCTCACAAGAGTCACGTCTTTTAACACTCGCTTCTTGAGTGTGTCTAACTGCTGTGAACTTGTTAACACCTTCCCAAACCGGTCAGTCCCCAGAGGCTCTGCGTCAGAACTCCACAAAGATCAGAGATGGCCACAGGATGGCGAGTCTAGTATCACAGCTCCAAATTAACCCTGCAGGTGCCAGGAGAGCTGAACCCTGGACATCTGCAGCCTGAGCCACGTGTCTTCTTTGAGCTCGTTGCCACACAACCCTCCCTTAGTTTGGGAAAACATTCTGATGGCATCTGCACATTCTGCAGCAATGTTGCCGATTTAAGCCGACCATTGCCTCTCAGAGGCATAGGTCATACCTCTGATATAGATACTCGGTTCAGTGATCAAAAATATAAAAAAAACATTAATTGCAAAAGTCATTTAGTGAAAACAGAAATGCACATGACATAACATGTTGAATTAAAAAGATTAATATTTTAATGTATTTGTGCTGCGGACTCATGCATGAGTGTTATATTTGTTTACACACTGTGGTGTATTAAATATATCTATTTATGTGAAGCCTTGGGATCATGTTCCACTTGCAGCACAGGGAAGGTAAATTTAATTAAACTGAATATGATTAGAGCAGCAGGCCTGGAACCCCCTGTTAGAGGATTTAACTTGAGCACTTGAGAATTCAGGCAAATTTTAAAAAAGGTCAAGAGATTCCACTGGTAAGATCAATGGCGTAATTTCATTCTAGTTTAAAAGGAGTAAATTACATTTTTATGTAACTTTTAGTTTTATAACAGTAATAGATTTTAGAAACTTTAATGTAACAAAGAAAGGCTAATTTATTTTGCTTGATTGGGAAAGAGATGGAGTATACCATTTTCAAAGATTAAGAATGTCATTAAATCTACAACCTTAAAATGCACAATTTCTTCTTAAGCGAGGGTCAGGTGTGAGGATAGTTAACTTGTAGTGAAAAGACGTCATGGATGGCAACAGGTGGCACAGCTTGTGGAGCTAGTGCTCCCCACGGTTGTCAGAAATAGTCTCACAATGGTTCAGAAGTTAGACAGAAGAGGAGGCAGGCCGACTGCTGCCTATTTTAGGATTCTGACTGTTTGTCAGAATGAAGACTCAGACATCCACATCTAATAGAGCTGAAATTTTATAACACAGGTTATCTGAGGGAGATGTCTTCCACTGGGACAACAAGTGCAAGTTTTAAAGTTATACTCATTCAAAACACATAAAACACTAAATGAATTTCCTTAAAACTTTTGCTTCTGATAAGAAATGCAACTTAGTTTTGAATTAAATTTGCTCTGTCGCTTTCTTTGTGATATTCAGACAAAAACTAGAAAGTCAGATTAGATTAGATTTAAATTTGTTTTACAAAGATATAGAAAAAGAAATCACCAGTAGCTCAGACTTATGTGATTCACATCCATTCCTATTCTTTGCCCTTTAAGAGTTCACCAAGAAGCAAACCAATTTCAAAGAAAGTCAGAGGGCAAAGGGACTTTACGCTGAGGTGTTTATCTAAAGCTTATATCCTTGTTCAAAGGACGTCAGGTGCCCTTGGGGTGTTGTCTTAAGGAAGAGTAATGCCATTTAGCACAACTGGTGTGTTCCCTCTTCTACTACTACAGCAAAGGGATGTCCCAGACATGCCACGTGTCTTTAGAGGGGATCACATGGAGCATTCTTTAATATTCAATGTCTCCTCTGTGCAAACTTTGGTTACTAAAGCAGATTTTTGCATGCTGAAAATAGAAAGCGTTTAAGTGGGGAATAAAAATACAACATTGTAAGATTCTGACTTTTTGTTTTTTTGGATGCTGCCTGGGAAACCTCTTGCAAGAATATCAAAGATTTTCAGCCAGAATAACAGTGTAATATAAAACCAGATCAGTAAAATGAGGCCAGGTGTGCCAGTTTAATAAAAGCTGATCGCTACATGTCACAGAAACACATGTTTGTTTAGTCAAATATAAAACATATTCTTGAAATTAAGTCTCATGCAAAAAAAAAGTAACAATAAAATCCAATAAACTGTTTCAGAAAAAAAACTACCAGATTTTTGTTTGTTGATACTGAAACAAATGAGGCCAGTGGTGACCAAGGAAAATATTAGAAGAAGAAGAAGATCATGCAAACATAACCATCAGTTTATAAAGTGTACACTGGCAAGGTAATTAAGAGGCTGTGTTAATGAAAATAAGATTTCAAAATATCAAAAAATATAAAATATTATAATAGTTAAATTATAATATCTTTTTGATTTAGAAGGAAATTACTCTTTCAGATCCTA
The DNA here is from genome assembly GCF_001649575.2 of Kryptolebias marmoratus. Classification (NCBI taxonomy): domain Eukaryota; kingdom Metazoa; phylum Chordata; class Actinopteri; order Cyprinodontiformes; family Rivulidae; genus Kryptolebias; species Kryptolebias marmoratus. The sequence goes on along the minus strand of NC_051441.1, from coordinate 10,369,309 downwards.
ATTAAATAATCAAAGTTCCTGACAGTAATCAAACCTATGCAAATATTTACATGAGTGGTAGGGACTCCACAATTCCCATGTACCCACTTTATCAAATTTAGAGATTGAGGCACCCGACACGCACCTGCACAAGCATGCAGGGGGGCTCTGTGAAAACGTGAGCTGCAGCCACAGCCCAGCCCCTCCTGCCTGGAGAATGCATGACCCTAAAAGGCCAGCTGCTGGGAATAAATTGCAATTGTGACAGTGCAGAGAGACAGCAGCTGTGCAGCGTATCTAAAGCAAAGCATGATGTTTGGGAAGGGGAGGGGAGGAGGTTAAAAGTTTGGTGGGGGTTTGAAGGGAGGGAGGAACTGCAGTGGACAGTGTTGGGTTTCAGGCTTTCCAATCTTAGACACCTGACAGAAGGCTGGAATACAGAAACCCAGTTACGGATTGTGGAGCTGAACGCCACCCCAAGGACGGGCAGGGGTGACAGACAAGGGTAACAATAACTGCACCAATATGACTCAGAGATCAGTCCTCACACTGGGTTATCCTCTCAATAATTATTTAAGAAATTCATCTTAGGGTACTTCACATGATCATAACAACTGTAATAAAGTTATTTTTTAATATGTTGTCAACTACCAATAAAAAATAAACAGTAAATCGTCAATGTGGCAAATGAAACTCAAGAGCAAAGAGAAAAGCCTGTATCATTGAATCAGTATCTCTTAATTCTCCCACGTGGCCGTCCTGCTCTCCTCGGTTAGACTAAGACTTTCCATCAGCTGGTGCCATGCCTTTGGACAGCTGACATGCTGTCAGGCCACAGCAGAGGCTGAACAGCTTTACTGAATGTCCCTCCTCCAAAAACTCACCACAACGAGAAATGAAACAAACACGCAATCAAAGATACAAATGTTTGTTTTGTAATTAGTGATTTAAATACTTTTCAGCAATTTAGAAATGGGAACAGGTGCCAACTGCAAATGGAAACCGATTTTAAATAGTCTAGCCTACAGAGAAAACATGTTGACATTTCTGTCTATCCTTGGCTGGTTGTTTAAGTCAGTGCCATTTCTAGCCAATAACTTCCTCAGGATACAAAAGCCAGCAGAACAGCTTAACTTCTCATTATATGATAACTTCTTTCTGGCACGTTCATTACACCAGCCTCTAAAATTACACATTATCATCAATTTATTCATCAACAGAATATAAGAATATTATTTAACAAAGCATCCTCTTCTATAAAATAAGTTTTTTTTTTACTGAAATGCTTCCGAGTCTTACCTGCTGTGGCCTGCAAAATCAGCAGGGTGAGGAAACAGCAGATCGAGACTGTACCCTTCATGATGGCTGCCAGGAGAACTCTGATCTGGTCTCACAAACTATATATTCCAAGGCAGGAAGGTTAAAGTACATGCAACCAGAAGAGGTGGAGCACAGAGAGTGCCAGCTGGTGGAGGGGCTGAGATCCCAGCGTCTGAGGTGTTACAAGAGCGCCACACAGGCTGTAGTACCACAAACAACTAACGCTTCTTTTTCGAGAAGCTACAGTTCGACATCAGTGCAAGAAGCATCTTCTTTGTATACCATTTTATCAAACAATGCCTAAATAAACAGCTGTAAATTTGACTAGATTAAAAATTTATAATTTAAAACACACTGCCATGTCAGTGAAGCTTATCACCATGAGAAAGTGTGAGAATCAGGAATGAGAGCGCTGATGAAAGTGTGGAGCATTAAAACCTCTGAGTGATCTTAGAATCCCTCACACATCTGAAAGCTGGTGGATTACTGTTTTATCACCCTCAGGCAGACACAAAGTGGTGGGCATAATCTCTCAGTTTCTTTGGAATCAACATCTCAGCTGCAAATGAATCCTAAAATATGGCAGGAGTTTCTTACCCCACCAAGTCCATCTCAAGTGACTTTGGAAGCATGTTCATGTTCATTTTGGAGCATAAAAACTCCTTAATCCCAAGGAGCTTCTTTGGTGGTGGGAACCTGTGTGTGTGTGCAAGATTAATTGTTCATGAGAATCTGTGCTTTTGGTTAGCTTTTATAAGCTCTTTTCCTGCCAAATGCAAATGGCACTCTCTTTGACAACTGATTTTTTCTGGCTGACTTTCTTGTTTTGTGCAGCTTCACAGTTTCTGTTATGGAAAAAGCAGCTCATAATTTCAGCAATCATTGTACAAAGACTTGATTTACTCAGACACATAAAACCGTCTTACATGTATCTAAGCCCCATATTCAGTTTTTAACATGGAATGCATCAATTTAGTACATTATTTGATCCTGTTTGTTTTTGTGCCAGTGTTCTTGTTTCTCATTTCTGTTACTTGTTCAGCCTGGCAGGTTTTGCATTTGTTCCATTTCCATAGTTTTTCCACATCTTCCCTGTTTGCCTTGTCACACACACTTGTTGTTCATCTGTAATCATCTCAGCTGCATCCACTCACTAATCAGGCCTTCCAGCAGATAGAAGAGCCTGGTTTTTATTCTTGCTCTGTCAGATCCTTATATGTAGACTCCTTGTTTGTTTGTTTGTAAGTAAAATAAATGTGGAGGAATTATATCTGCCTGCCTGCTTGGGTTTCCAACACCACCCCATTGTTACAATATTATTATGTTATTGTAATCATGACCACCATCCCTTCCTCTGTTTGGGTGGCAAGTTATTTAGTCATCATAAAATTAACTCATTATCTTCACTGGATGCATGTAAGTTAAATTCTCCTGCTACAGCATTTATTCTATCACCTTGCAATAATTAAATCTTTTAAAAATTGTTCTGCTCCTCTCTGTGTCTGGGTTCTTCAGCTTTATCATGTCCTGTGACAAATGCCATGATTTTGAAAGTGAAATGGAAATGAATAATCAATCCTGAAATAGGATTTAAACTACTTTACAATTCAGGCACCCCTTTCTCTTATTTTTTCATTCAGATATTTTTAATCTTTCTGTAGTGTTTTACTCCAAGCTGGGCTGCAAAAGGTTCTCAGAGTGCTTGGACATTTAACATCAAAATGAGCAAGTCTTGCTTAATCCTCCTGTGTTCAGATCCCTAGTTACAAGGGCTTCAGGAGGGTTAAAAAAGCACAGCTTGAGGACCTGAAGATCATGACCATGTACATTTTTTTAAATTTCTTTTAGTTTTACTAATATTACAACTAGTAAATTATTAGCTATTTTTATGTGTTTGTTTCAATGAAATGTGATAACTATTTAGACTTAGTTTTCAAAAAGTAATAAATTCCTGCCTATCTTTATTTCTAACACTCAAATCATTTGGGATGCTCTTTTTGTATTTTCAATAATGTAAATCGTTTTGCAAATTCACCTTATTAGTTTTCAGAAGCTGCGTAATTTGAAATGACTTTTTTCCATCTTGTTTAAGTTTCCTTTTTTGAAACATGTCACTGGTATCAAACAAAGCCTCTCGCTGTTAACATTTTATGTCTGTTGGAAATTGTTTACGCAATATCAAATTTAATTTGCTAGAACAAAATGTTTTGCTGCCTCCAAACATCAAAACCAGAAGCATATATGAGTGAAGATCTGAGGGTGGAAACAAGGGGCTTTGAAAAGATTACTGCATGTCAAAGAATGATGGCAAAAGATGCCACCCACTGTCGCTGGTGTGCATTTTAACTGACACAAAGAAGGTGGTCGGTCTTAATTTAGCAATGAGCTGCTGTGCAGGAGAGAGGGGAGGTGGGGGGCGCTTCAGCATCCTGTCCACCAATCAGGAACAGACACTTGTGCATCTACTGTACTGTTCGAGTGGTAGTTTCTACCAGAACAGAAAAACTGACTAATTTAGTCATTTATGTTGTTGTTGTAATATTTGGAATTTGATCAGGTCAACCAGTGTTTGTTTGAAATAATTATATTCAAGTAAGAAAAAAAAAATCTCACAACAAGGCCAAATGTTTAAAAAACAAAGTACAAACTTTATTATTCTGTCTTTACAAAGGCACAAGCCTCTTTATCCCCAAAACTTTTCTTGAAAAGAAAAAAAATAGCTTCTTAATGACCGTATGCATCAACGGATCTAAAACAAATGTACAGAGAACAAAAAACAAGAGGGAAGAAACTGAACTGCGAAATGTGTGAAAGATACTGACAATACATGAAGACAGGATAAAATATGCAAAAGAACAAAATAAGATGTAAGGAGTAAATGGGACAAGATGTAGGAGGACTGACAAGAATGGACTGGGGGGGGGATACACAGCTGTGCGGTTTTTACTCATAACCTCAAGAGCTTCAGCTGAAGAGATGCTCCTTTACACATAAGGAAGCAAATTACAGTAAGTGCTTTGTAATCTTCACCCCATTTACTTTTCCCAAGGCCCTCCCCGCTAATCTAATAATCTGATATGTCCACATAAAGTTTTGTAACATAGAATACAGAGTGTAAAAAAAAACACCCAAACAATTGGAAATAACCCAGTTCTGGGATTCAGCAGAAAACCTTCCAATACAGATACTGAGAGGAACGAGAGAATGCTCCGCAAAAAGCAGAGCACATTTTCCACATCCAGGAATCCCCTTTCCTATGAAGACACGTGTCCCGTGATTCAATTTGACTTGTTTCAGTGCAGCTGACATCAACAGGCTTAAAGGGTAATTCAATGACATACATCATGATGAGGAGTGTTCAGTCAAACACACGGTCTGTCCAGCAGCTCAAAGCTCCGTCTGTGCACTGATGCAGGGGGGCGTGAGGAAGCTACCTCATGCTGTGACATGTCAAAAAGCCTAAATGTTACCAGTTTTAATTGCAAACTAAAAAAATTATGGAATGTCTTATTGTGGAAGCTTTTCCACATAGTCTGCCTTTTACAGCTCACACTAATATTTTCAAACCAGATTTCAATATTTAGACATATTTGAACACTTGAATGATATTCAAGATCCCTTGAATATCACTTGCATACTAGCGACTTGTTTACTTTAGAGGCAAATATAATCAAAAACTGCAATTAGATATAACTAGGAATATAAATGCTAACACACCCTGGATGTTTCCGAGCCTGATTGGAAAGGTGAAGAGAAAACCAGTGGCCTGGTTAAAGTGTTCAGGTATGTCTCTAAGACCCCTGGGCTGTGTTAAGGCTGGTCTCCCTGCAGCTGTGGGGCTAATAATAAGGCAAGCTGCAACCCCTCTCACTTTGCTACAACTCAATCAGTCTGTAAACCAAGACTTCCAGGCTAAAAAGCACATTTTAAGGTAAAACTTGAGCTAAATCATGTAAGTAGCACAGTACAGTTAACTGAAAATGCACAAAATGACATGTGATTTATGTTAGGAAATGCATAGAGCATGTGTTGTCTATCCAGTCACCCACATGAGACACACTCAACAACCCATGAGGCATTTACCTCATATTTTCAACATTTTCTGTTTTGGTGATAATCCAGAATTACACTGACAGGGAGTGAAACAGAAAAAGCTCATAAGAGTGAGCAAACAAGTGATTGTATGTCATATTTGTATGAGAGTTTTTCATTTCAAGGCAAAAGTGGTGCTGTTGGAGACTGCCAGAGTCCAGGGCACCACTAAGCCCTGTACCTTCAAAACACTAAGGGATACAACACACATACTTGCTGATTTTTCTCAATACAGTCCACAAATTAGCTTATTATCCAGGCCAGGTGCTGTTAAACCCAAACAAGAAGGATTTTTTAAAAATGTCAATGCAATATTGTTTTTGTCAGGCAATGAATAAAAGGAAGATCAGGCCAAATACATATGTGGGATTACTGGGAACCCAGCCCAGCAAAAACAAAAGCCAGCCAAAAAAAAAAAAAAAAAAAAAGAGTTGTGAGCCTAAAAGTGCACTCTTTTTCTTATGAGCACCATTGAGCCATAAAAACAGCTTTAAATTTACTTTTTTTCTTCTTCTTTACTTTCTGGCAGAGCCTTTATAAAACATGAAAAAGACTTGACAACAGTAAAATAACATGTTCTTCCAACACAAAGCATTACAGGTGGAACTTCAGGACAGTCTTGCAAGCTCACAGTGTCTTTCCAAACAGCTCAGATGGGTCTCAAGTGAATAGGTTTCTAAAGGATGTCCATCTTCATAAATATGCACAAATGCTGGATAGTGCTGCCACACCACTGGGCTGTTCATCAACTTGTTCTTTTGATTAGTCACACGGTTTCAGGACTGCAGAAAAACAACAGTCCTGGTAGCTAATAGAGATGTTTAGCAGGGTTTTGAAACTCTAGTATCCAGTTTGACAGAGTATTTATTTAAAAAAAAAATCAGTCAGCAAAGTAGTAGCTCTAATAAGCTTTCTATAGATTCATGAAGAGAAATAAGTTGTGTGAGTGATTAAATGAGCAGGGAAGAAAGATAAGCAAAGAAATTTGCAGCGTGTGAGTGTATATGAGTGTAAACCTAATTTGATTGCCTATCACGGTTAAACTTGGTGCATCTTGAAAGGTAGAAGAAGATGAAGGAAAATAAAAAAAGTAAAAATGAGTGCTTCAATCAGACTACCAGCCCTGTCCACAGAACAAGAGTCCTGTGACTTTGTAGCCTCCTGTAGCGCTGGTCTGCTTGGGCCTTTTGTATATAAGTGTGTGTGCAAGTGTGTGATACGCGAGATTTCAGGGATGAACTCAAGGCAGTGAACAGTCATCGGGCCCGTCGCTGTTTGAGGCCGTATCTGAGCCCGCCGCGTCAGAGAGGACGCGTCCAGAGGTGACGATAACTGCCCTTCTTTGCTCTTCCTCAAAGGCTTTGCCCTGGGTGCCCTCGATGTGCTGGATTGCCTGGAAGAAAAGTCAAGACATATATCGCTGACAAAAGCTCCCTCTAGTGGTATTCAAATACCCCAGGCAACAGTTTTCTTAAAAAAAAAGAAAAGAAACATGGCTTACTTGAACGATAGTGTCCAAATTCTGCCGAGACGTGGACACCGAATTGATAACTGATGTTGGGCCCATGGTTACCACGGTAACATGATGGGGTTGAGGAGTCTGAGCAGGTGCAGGAACGATGACTGTAGCATGATGTGTAGGTGCAGGTGGAGTAGCAGGAGCCAACACCTGGTTAAAAAAAAAGCATTCATTGCACTTAATTTTACTAACAAATGACCCTAACATACAGACTTCACACCAAACATGCACCAAAAAATACAAATATACACAAACAAGCTGAAATATAGTGTTCTACTGCACACTAAACAGGTCAGATGTTTGGAGAACATACTCATGTCTCCACTCTATAAAATAATATTAATTTTGCTTTAGAGCAACATGAGCATTCAGTAACACATATTTAAAAGTCACGCCCAGCTCACACTGCAATTTCTTTTTAAAAACAGCTTCTGCAATATTACTAATCTCCCTACAGAGGCTTTAAAAGCTCATTGTTCACCCAGAACAAGCAGCCCACAACTACATCTCATGGTCTAAAAGTACCATAACAAAACCTTTTGTATTTTAATCATTGCCAAAATGTCTGATGAGGATTTAATTTCTTTTTACAGAAACTAAGTGAGAACATAATAATTCTCATAAGATTATCTCAACATAAATTATTTATGTTATTATCTTGTAACAACAACGTTTGTTTTCTTGAAAAACTGGTTTAATATGTTTAGGTACTTTGACCTAGAAAGGTTTATTTTCTGGCAATAACCAGAGTTCATTTTGAAATCACAATGAAACAAAAAGGCTACGACTTCTTCAGAAATCAGAAGAGTCGTTGTGGCAACCGATTCAAGCTGAAAATGTCACATCAAAGAACATCCATCACTGGTTAACTCGTCATCTTCAAGTGTCGTGACAGCAATACAGATTGATGAAACTAGGGGTAAAAGTACTTATTTCTACAAGGTCTAATACGGTCAGGGTGATGCGGACGGACAGATATAAGATGAGTGATTGGCATCACTTTCAGTTAGGCTGAGCGCTCAGAAAAGGACACTCCGGCTGTCACGGCAGGAACGACCAGGACACAGAGGCGTGTGAGCGGCTCATTCGACACACTGTAAAACTGTCAGAGCTGTTGACAGCTCTTACTGTGGACGTGGAGGGGACTGTCATCTGCAACCATGTTTCTGTGAAGTCTAAAGGTTAGTCTAGTTGTGTGTTTATATGCCGTAAATGTAAAATGTTTTGATATAAATTACTCATACAGGAGGAGAGAGGGATGTTTGGTGATTGTTAGCTGATGAATTTAGGTTTATGAGCCCAAGACTACATTTACTCAACGAGAGTGAAACTTAAAAGGTATGCTAATGTTTATCTAAACCAGAATGAGATGTAAATGAACCTGAGGGCTGTGGGCTGGAGTGAGGTCCCTCTCCAGCTGTTTCTGCTGCTGCAAACAAACAAGGCTTTGTGTTTGGGCCTGCTGCTCCTGGAACTGCTGGGCAATGGCCTTCAGTTTTTCTGGGTACAACTGAGCATCCAGGGAACGCATCTGACACGCAAGAAATTGAGACACAAAGTGTGTCAGTGGCCACACTTCCCAGACATCTGAAACTGTGTACCCTTATGTGTTTTTTGTGTTTTTTTCCGTGTCTGTGTTTTTGCTGTTTATTACCTGATCTTCCAGTATCATCCTGACTGAGCGTTCTTTTTCCAGTTGCTGCCTCAACTCGATCATCTCCCTCCTCAAGTCTTCAGTCTTCTCTTCCTCCAGAATATCTGGTGAGCCAATGCCTTCATCTTTCTCCTCTGCACGCCTCCTCTTTGGGGAGGAACCACTTAACTCCTGAGGAAAGCAATCAGAAAAGTGATATCTGGTTTAGATAACTACTAAAACCGAGTATAGACAACTGATGGAACCTCATGCTGTACCTGTATGATTCGTTTGAGCTGACTGTTCTGCTGCAATAGCCGAGTTTTTTCCTGCTCCAAAGTAAAAATGTACTCTGCTGTCTGTTGCAGGATGGCAGCCTGACGAACAAAGTTACAGCTTAAGAAAGTAGGAAAGTGAGTTCAGACCTTCATACACAGCTACATCAAACTCATTGCTCGATTCAAAGCACTGCTTGTGACCCACCTTGCTGAGCTTTTCTCCATCGCTGTGTGGGATGAGTGTTTTGAGTGACTGGAAGCCAGCATTGATGCTCTGCATACGCCGACGCTCGTTGCTGTTGGCGATCTCTCTGCGTATGCGCCTCTCTTGGTCCCGGGCTGTTTCTGGGGTCAAAGGAATGTTGGCCAGACTGAGAGGAGAAAGGAGGGGGACAAAGCCATCAGCTGACTGTAAATTACTCAAGAAAAGCTATCAATGAATAGAAAAATATGTCACACTTCTGAGCACAGACAACACGATTCTGGAAAGCCCCTTTGACTAAACCTGTGCAGAAGGATATACAACAAACTTTCTAAAGAATATTTCACCAAGCAACAGATTTAATTCTTAAAAGAGAAATGCTTTCTCAGGTATGATTAAGTCAATCTTTTTGTAAGGAATTCCCTAAATCTAACTTGTTAAATTATAGTAATATTGTCCTGAATTACTAAATCCATTTAAATCCCCTTTTGAAAAAGAAAAAAAAACTTGCTCAAATTGCTAGTATTCACTGCACTGAAACCTTCATTTGCAGGCCTTTAAGTAGAGAGGAACAATTTAAGATTAAATTTAACCTGTCTTTTATAAATCATCGATCCTTCGCCCTACAAATAAAGAAATAAAGACATAATTTAAAATATGTGTGTAATTAAACACACAAGGACAAATCAAATTAAAAAACTTCCAGCTCTTGTTAGGCTCTACACGCCTGCAGTGTGTCTCAGAGGCAGGACACAGGATAAAACATCTTACTGCTGCAGGTAACTCCAGCTACCATCTCCAGGTATTTAATTAGGGTTAGCAAAAAGTCTTAATATCACCATACTTAAACTGAAAAGAAAAAACATCATATGCCAGCTGCTGTGATTCAACTGAGGGTAAATTTTATCCTCCAGCAACCTCTGTATCAACACCAGTATCTCTGGGACTCTCTCTCCTGCCAAGCTCTTATCTGTACTGACTCAGCTGCCTCAGTGCAAACACTGAGAACAATTGTGCAGACACAAATCAGAAAACCTGTGCGTGTGTGTGCGAGCATGAGTGTTAAGTGTGTAAAGATATACACAAAGCATCACTGCAGCAGCATATCCAACAAACACAGCCACTGCCAAAACAACTGGGCCTGAACTTCACAAACATCAACTAGTACAGAGGAAGAGCCTGTTTACGATGCTTCTGCTTTAATCATGTCTAACAGAGGAAGAGCCTGTTAGGCTGGATTAAAGCAGAAGTATCGCATCAGGCAACTTAAGATGAAATAATTAGGTGCTTCTTTTATTAACACAGGATCAACTGACAATATTTTACAAAAAGTACAAAAAAGATGAACTCACTTCTTACTGTAAGTGAAAAGAAAACCATTCAGATTTATAGGTTTTGTTTATCAAATGTAAGAAAATGTAAATATTTAAGTTAGACTGCAACTGTGAAGAGCACGTTCACTACTGTTAGGCATTTTAGACACCACACAATAAGAACACAGCATATTAGTCAGTTGTAAAAGTAAATTTTTGCTGTGGATGCATAACAAATATAAAGAAATGGTCATTTTAATTCTGCCATAATGCAGCTTACAACTAATAATTCTAGTGTCAGGACATATTTTTTAAATATACACAGATATATGCAAACTATTTTTGGTCCTCTCCCTTCCTACCAACAAATTTAAGATGTGTAAAAATATGTGGGGGTAAAATTGCCTTAAGGAAAACAAAAAATCAGAAACATTATGGACACAGAAGTGTATAAGAACTATCACTGTTCATGTTAAATGCAACAGTGACTTAACAGATACACAATCAAATACATTTTTAAAAATTATAGTTTTAATGACCCGGTTGGATTTCATAATGTCTACTTAATCTACCCTGTGTCAGTGTAAAATGAAACTTTTGCTGTCTCGAGCTTCTGTCTGTCTGAGATTTTAAAAGTTATAAGTCTTAAATCCGGGTAAAAAAAATTCTTTAAAGTAAACAACAACAAAAACGTTGCGATTCAATCTCCACAGTTTTTTGCGAAGATTTGAGGGCAAACAAACACAAAACTACATTTCCCAGAATGCCCCACGCCAGCAGCAGCTGCAACGGCGAAAGATTCCTCCGCCTCCCTCAACAAACAGGGCTGCGGACGTATCGACGGGCCTTCCGCGACATACACACCCCCTTATTAATAACACTTTTAATTTTTCCTGCCTCCCCGCGAACATCAAATGCCCCTTTCGGCGACCAGACAGTCTGAAATATACATTTTTAAAACCCCGAAATAAGCGCCTTCCGTCATCACAGCGCCCGACACGGCCGCCGTGCTCCTCGCAGACTTTTCGTGTCCTCCGCCATTACAACAATGCGGCAGGCAGCATGGCAGAGAGGTGCGGGATGAAAAGACGCAGTGGAGGCGGCTCGATAGCGCGAACAAGACGCACAGAAACACCAGTTTAACTATCACAACTTCAAGTAAGGGCGAACGTGACCACAGCTGTTCGTTTGCACTTGAGCAGTGAATGATAATGTGACGCTATAAAACGCTACAAACAGCAGAGCCCCCCCCCATCAGCACTTTTAGCACAAGCCACAAGCATGGCCGCGCTACCCACAATAACTTCGGTTCGCTTTGAGCCATAGCGACAACCCCCACGACGTGTGCGGCAGAACAAACACTTTAAGGCGATTCCGTAATAGACAGGGCTAAAATTTATTCCGTTTGCCAATCGCAACTCCTGTAGGTAACAGTGAGAGATGATCGGAGGACATTTATCGGGGGATGAGCTCTGGAGCGGAGCGAGCAGCATGGTGTGCACGGAACCACGTGGTTTGTGTTTGTTAGCCACAAAATACACCGATTTCGCAAAGAAATGTGGAGAATTACACACAGAAGAGGCTACAATCTTAGCAGGGGACCCGAACACGCTCAGCCCCGACATAATCCCGGTGTTTGATGATAATTAATGCCCGCAGCTCCTCGTGAGTGAGTCGCGTACACAATAACATCAGATCAGAAGCTTGTTGCCATGTAGTCCCCACGCAGCTCCTACAGTAATAACACACACACATCGTATTGAATGAAGCACATGTGGTTTACACACCTACAAAGACCACCAATCACTTCTTTGTCCGTTTTCCTGAAATGTTGTAACGAGGGCACCTTCTGAGCTGGTACCATGAAATACTCCATGCTCGCCTCTCGCCAGTTTGGTCCCCCACCTCCACCTACTAAAAATAAAATAAAACAAAAAAGCAGTCCTCGTGGGTAAAAAAAAGGAAAAGAAAAAAGCCCGTGATCCGACGTGGGTTAGATCCTCAGGGAAGATATGAATCCTTCGTCCGGAGTGAGGATTGTAATGTTACTCGACTTCCAGCTGATGGGGTTCCCTCGTTGTGTGTGGCGCTCTACCTCTGTCTCTTTCTCCCTCCCCCTTTGCCTTCTCTCCCTCTGCATGACCGTGTGTGTGTGTGTGTGTGCAGCTGATCGGATGGCTTTCAAGGCGGGAAACAGCTGGTAGGAGTCACACACCGCACTACAAAAAAGGGCCTCCTTCCGCAGAGACGGGGGACTGCGCGTAAACAAAGGACTATTTAGCGCAAAGATACATTGGTCAGAAAACGCATTAAATGGGATGAAATTGAAAATTAGCAAAAAATGATAGCTAATTTAAACAAATATTTTCTTCTCACATAGCTTGCATCTATTCACTTGTCTTTTTTGAGTTGGACCTATAAAACATAAACCCATAAACCTTCGCGCTGAAGCGTTTATTATTAACCACATGGCTTTAAGTCGTACGTTGTTTTTTTTGTTTTTTTTTTTATTGTTCTTTTTTATTTTTATTTTTACACAATAGCCCTGACGACACCGGCAGGCTGACAGCCCAGTAAATAAAGATGGGGTCTACTATAGGGGCGTACACTCGAACAACAGAGATCAGCTGACGGGTTGGCCGCGCTGCACAGCAACAGCGCACTGAAGGGAGGGCTGCTGCAGCCTGACACACACACACACACACACACACGCACACACACACTGCACGTCTCTGTGCTCCTCATCATTTCGGGTGCAAAGAGTGGTTGAACAGGAGGGTAAATTACCCCCAACCACGTTAAACATGTTCATTAGATGCGCAACAGCGCGCAGCAAAGACACCGGAAACGAGAACAGCAGCTTTTGTTGAGGCGTGGTGAATTATTGTGAGTGTATGGCAGGCTGTTATAACATATATTCAAAGCAGGCATCTATGCCATTATGTTTCAAGGTCTCTAGAACTGATATCGTATTAGTAAAAGATGAGTTTAAGATGTCTACAAATCCTTTAAAAAGTTGAATAAAATAGAACAGAGCAGAGCTCCTTTATTGTACCCACATGTGTATTTGGCTTTGAGTGTACGACATCCGGTTCTATGTGAACAAAATACCAAACATTAAAACGAAATAGTTATAAATACAGACAGGTATGTTAACAAAAGTAGAAGAATTTAAAGCACCTACAATAAATAAATACATAACCTCAAGTGTCAAAGAAGTATCACCCTGCTGTACAAACAGTGTTTGCTTTAATGCATAATGTCTACAAACATTTTAGAGAATCAAAATGGCTTTCTTTTTTATTTTAGATATCTATTTTAAGTTTTTCTTCCTATAAGACAAACAATGCCATCGTTCATATGTCATGGGTTTTCAGCTCCAGATGCTCACATTCCTCCTAGAATAAACACTGTAAATGTTATTCTTACTAACTAAATAACATTAAATTGTCAGCAGGTGTGAGGCTGGAGGTACACACCAGCTCCCTGTGAGCCTGCATGGAAAAGCAGGTGAAGAAAATGGATGGATGGATGGATGGAATTGTAGAAGAAGCACACATTTCATGTTCACATGTTATTTCATTGTATATGTGATGTAAAATTGTATTTTGTGATTAATGATGGATTTTGAATCAATAAATTGGATTACCACATTGGTGCTTCTTACCCCATGAACAGTTCCTATGTTTATTTTCTGTATTTTTAAAATCTTTTGATTTGAAAAAGATCCAGGGGGGGATCAAAACAATGTGAAAAATAAAGTATTATCCCAGTAAGGAGAGACTATGCAGGTTTTTCTTCACTCCTGGTTTTTGTTTCCCTAACCTACAAGTAGGATTTTCTTTATTTGACCAAATAAAATGTTAGACTATTTCATATCCCATTTAGAAAGCGCTTTTGCATAAATATTGACTAACATTTCTAAACCATTCTGCAAGTAATTAAATCTTTTTATTTAACGCCCTCTAGTGGTGGCTGCTAAAGACCAGAGGTGCACAGTTTGCACCCCCAGCATTTCCACACTGAGTGGAGAAAACATACAGTTTCACGATAACATGCTCTAACAGCTCGAAGACTGATGCAACACCACGTTTAGACTAAAATATTATTGTATCTTTACAGTTTATCTGCTACTAACAGTGATGACATCTTAATCAAATCGAATAGAACTGTATAAATGCCTTTTTTAGAGTTTACTAGTTGGCCTAATCAGTCCAATAAAAATAAATAAAATAATAACAATTAAAAAAAATGAACTAAATAATTAAAGCCAGTAATAAATCGTTGGTAAGAATTTGTCACTATCGGTCAGAAATGATTTTCTAAAATTTATAGATAATTTAAAACGCATAAATGTTTAAGCGATTAAGTCAATTTTGGGTCGAGAAAAAGAACTTAACTGCAACAGTATCAGATAATAAAAATGTAAAAAGTGGGGAAAATGTTGGCTTTTCTAAAAATTCAACATATTCAAATAGTTACAATAATAAAAAAAATAGAAACATCTTCTGTGTATCTGAAGATTTTAGACCGTTTTTGGTATTTTTACTTCAAAAATGACTTAAATACTCATTAAATCTCAACAAGGCTGCCACACATCATGATGGGGGAACAACCGATAAAGTTATTTCCTAAAAGTGCGTAAATGTAAAATGACGAACACGGGGGTTAGAAATAGAAATATAAGATTGTTGTTGTTTTTTTTTATCATGGTGTGCTGATGATGTTTGTGAGGAGCAGAGAGATGACCATGAGGACAGACGCGGCGGGGGGAGGCAGAGAAGGAGGGGGAGCTTGGAGGAAAACCGGGGACTGCCCATGGAGGATGGGCGGAGCAGTAAGCATGCGCTGAGGTGGCAGGCTCTGGGCTGGTCCTGACGGGCTGCCTGCGCTCCGGGCGGATGTCTGTGCGCGTTAGACGGTGGTGGGGGAGACGGCCATCCGCGCTCCGCGTCTCCTCGAGTGCTTAGAAGGAAAGGAAACAAAACCAAACAGCAAGAAACCGGAGGAGAACTGCGCGAAAAGCAATCAGGCTAGCGAATCCCTGCATCTGGAAACGCACCGAAGAAGAAGGAGAAGGTCCTTCCCATCCAGCCCACACCCCGTCGCCAACCCGCCCTGTCTTTTCTATCCACCACTTCGTGCCATCCCTCTGCTCTGAACTGCCCTCCCACCCCCCCCCCTTGGAGGACCACGACCACCCGTAGGAAACCCCCCATTTGACCAGCGTTGCCATTAAGCGATGCGCTTTGAATTCGGGAAGGAATCACCTTTATGCGCTTTTGGTGCACAACCCAAGCAGTGGTCTTCATTCCTCCTCAGCGGGAACAGTTCAGGCTGTGGATTCAGGTGTTTGCACTTTCTGACCAGTGGTAATAAAACATGCAACAGTCTCATCCTGCGACAACAGACAAGGCAGTCATTGTGTAGATTAGTCTTTATTTAAACAACCGGCTGTCACATACGCCGGGTTTGAGCTTATATGTTGGATTTTTCCAAGCTTAGAAATAATACCGACAATGGTCTGGGAACAGACCGCTTCTACAGCAGAGACCTAGTAGTTGTTTTTCAAGACGTGTCAGCTTTATGTTCAGTTTTTAATCTGAAGAAAAGACGAGAAAATTGACGAGGAGTCATTTCGCACCGACGCGGTCTGAGCAGAAGGACCTGAGAAGTTTTTCCGCGGGAGCAGAGACGTGGACCGAACCGGAGACATCTCGGACACGTCCACGGCGTTTTCCCGGTAAGGTAAGCCAGGGGCAACGCTTTCATTTTTCTGCATATTATATACACTGACTGTCCACACTGGTAAGGTCCTTCCTCCTGCAGTGTGACAAACGGCACGAGTTCAAGCAGGACTGTGACCTATTTTCAGAGTATCTCCAGCAGCGGTGCAACCAAATCCTGCAGCTTGGACTCAGCGCAACTATCGGTCCAAGGCCGGAGCTGTTTGTGCCATTTCCACAGAAAATATCTCAGTACCCATTTCAAGTGACCTTTTCCCACATGTCCACATCCTCTCTTCAGCATCCATCTCGTTAACCCTGAGAGACATTTTTAGAGCAGAGTCACAAATCCTGCCCTATATAGCCCAGTGGTGCACATCCCAGCCCAGCCAGCTGTTGTGCAGAGGCACAGGCTTGTGGAGAAGCTCTCTGATCTGATAGAGTTCAACCTGTGCACAGTGCAGGTGGTCATTTAAACAATCAAACAAAGAGGTCAAATGCCTCCATATTCTTCATTTTTAAACTATTATTCCTGTTTTATGTTTGAGTATTTGACATCCATGTTCCTGATGACAACGACAGATTTAAACATAAAAACAATTTTTTAAACACTAAGGAACGATCAGGACTGACTAAGGGCAACTTTATTGATTTTGTTCAGCTCATTTCTAGTTAGATGAGGCCAAGTGTGCATTACAGGGGGCAAGGATGAGCACACACAGAGAGACCCAGATAAAGAACCATTTTCCTCCAATTAAGCAATTCCACTGTCCCTAAGCCTAATTGTATGCACACTGGGATTGGGTTTGCATGGACCTTCTCTTCATTGGCTGCCTCCCATGGGCCCATTGTTCCAGGAGAGAACCGAGTCCTGCCAAGGCAACCTAACAAGGCCTGTGATGGAGGGGAATATGGCCTGATTATTAAAAACAAAAAACAAAAAAAAAACATTAGGCTAGTGTAGATCGAGGTATATTCAAAAGGGGGGCAGTTGTGTTTTGGATCATTCTATAAATGATTGTATGTTTCCAAGATGAGCGTGTGTATTTTGAGTGTAGGTTCAAGAAAAAAGTGTCAAACTGCTCGTGGGGGTGTTCTAGCTTTTGGATCTTTCTTAAAGTGTGGAAGAGGAGCAGTGAAAGACGTCATATATGCTTCTTCTTTTGGGCTCTTCCTATTTAATCCAAAGACCCGTGAACAGAGGTTCTCCACACATCTGCAGCCTTCTTGGTGCATTGTTTATCTAATCAGAAGATTATGAACAGTTCATTTGCAGGTCAGCCATAATTTCCATCCAAGAGAAAGTCTGAAGTCAGTCAAAGAGACATCTGCCTCTAGAGATAGTTATTCAGCTGATATTGGCCACTATTTAAAAATTGGCAATCGACCATGCCTGTACATACTATATGAATTACCATGTAGGGAAAGGAAGATGTAGAAGCAGCTGCTACAACCAGCTTCCTGGCTCACAATATAGTTTTGTAAGCAAGAATGTTCTTCTATATGTTATTTTGAGGTGTACAAGTTCTTCTAAGGGTTGTTAAATGCATGATTATTTAAGTTAGGCAGTTATTGTTATATTTTATTAAATAAAAAATACACATTGGCCAAAGAAAAAGCTATATATTGGACATTGGACCAGAAAACTCATATCAGTTGACCTCTATCTAGGACAATCAACACTGGTTTTGCAATCAAAGCCACAACTCTGAATTTTTAGTTGCTGCAGAGGAAAAGCGCTCATCTGTACCGATAAGCCAAATGCTTGCATCTGTTCTGTCCTCTGAACCCTCAGCCAGCTGAGACAGATGGCCACCCTTCCTGAGTCTGGTTCTGCTGGATGTCTCTTCCTGTTAAAAGGGAGTTCTCCGCTCTCCAGTGTTGCCCACCACCCTGTTCATGCTCAGGACTAAGGGTTGAATTGCTGTAATTAATGCACCAGTGGACAAAGACTTTCCACCATCTCAGTTCCTGAAATCAAATCATGGGCGTTTTTGTTACCCCCTTCTCAATTTTCCATGTGCCTTTTAGATTGAGCCCCACACTGCAACTGTGTGTGACATCATTCAGCTGAGGTCCAAAGCTGTTGTAAAAGCAGCTGTTGTATGTAAAAAGGTGGACTCTCATGGCATTTCCCTGCGTCAGAGAGTGACCAAGAGGCGTGTGGTGTAGGAGGATGGTGGGAAACCACACTGCACTTGTGCTTAATAATTCAAGCTAGGCTAATAAAAGTGGACCACATATGATGCAAACACATTGTGCAATTCAGATATAAAATTCATTTTGACAAGTTCTTTCACACAGTGCAGCGTGAAGCCACATAAATACTGCATGTTTACCACTTGAGGAGAAAGACTGGAAATCGCTACCAGTGAGTGAGATGTTAAAGTAGTGGAGCCAGTTTGAGTGTTTGAATTAATATCTCAGTGGGGTGCCGTAGCTGCTGTGGATTATGGTCAAGCTAAAAGGCAACTGAGCAGCAGGGGAGGGAGGATTACAGCGGTCAGTGAATGAGGCAGCTTGCTGTGAAAACAGGGCACCTGATGCACACTTGCATTAATCTTCACATGAGGTAGATTCCCATGGCAGGTCCAGACTTCTTGTGGTTGCACTTGAAAACGGTCACTGCTATTAAGATGGAAAGCTTTGACAAATGAAATACAACTGCTGTTTTGGTCACGTTACCAATGTTTGGTCTGAGTCAGGCAGAGGTCTTGAACTGTGTTTCCAGATGAAGCCATCTGTCTCTTAATGGAAGACATACAAAGGTTTATGGCTTAATATTTATGGCCCTTTTTGGATAAAGGTTTAGAAAATTCTGCTCAGTTGGAGATGAGTCGCTATTCTTATGTGTGCATGAATGATTCGTGTTCGACACTGAATTCTGTGTTGCAGTAATATCAAAATAATATCATTCAAGTGTTTGCAGGTACTTCATCTGCTTTCTTTGGAATTAATTTGAAGATAACTGCAAACTGATGATTGCTTCTTTTGTGGCTCTGCTAAATAAGAGCGAATTGCGCACACCACAAGGCTGACATATCAACACGACTCAAATAATATTCAGGAAAAATGGAGCTTATTCAAGCTGAATTTAAGTAAAACGTGAAAATGACAGTAAATGACTTGGCTTTTATATCATTATGACCCAGTACCTTACATTCTTTCCACAAAAGCTTTTATCAGTAATCGTTGCCATGTGTCAAAAGAGTGACTGAGCCCTGTGTGATGCGATTGTTGGATGATGATCAGATTTTCAGGACTATACATTAGGAACAGGCAGAGCAGATAAAGAGGCTGACTCATGATAACTTGCAAACTGACAGACATCAGTTCATACTTCTTTGTTGCCTGGCTGGCGTGTCTCAAATAACGTGCATTTTTCTCCAGTTAAACTGTAACCACTAATCACTTCACAGCCTTGCTGTTTCCTGTCGTAGCACACCATTCCTAGGTCTCCAGGGTGGGTTAAAATGGTCCCCATAAGGGTACATATTCTACCCCGTCCTTGTTTTTTTAATCACTTGGTGGGACATCCGAACTGAGTGCAGGGGTTTTACTCCTCTATGACAAAGATCAGAAGTCTGTTTCTCTGCTGCGAGTGTTCAGGTCTGCATTTCCAAAATAAACACAGACAGCGCAGTGCTTCACCCCAGCTACCCCACCCTGCCTCATTTCATTCTCTTTAAAGCACCTTCTGCTCTCCCTGCTCAGTATTTCTCTCATGAGAAAATTTCAGCTTGCAAAGTTTCTCAGACAATATGCAGATCATGTATTTGTCTGTGCAGGGCAGAATAAAGAAAAAAGCAGAAAAGCTAAGACACAAAAGCACAACATCAGTAAAGAAGCTGGCACAAAAGTATGTTTTTAGATCCTTTTAGCATTATATTTAATATTTAACAGAGAGTAGAAGTAGATATAGTTTTATCTCCTTTGATTTTTTTGTTTTTCAGTTTATGAGCTGTGAGTTCTGCAGAGAACTTTCACAGCTGGTTTGTATTATTGTTTACTTGCTTGTTTAGCACCTTTGGTTTTCTCAGATACATTGAATAGCACTATAGCTGTATGGTACAGCTGAAATCTATGTGATTGTTTTTCAGAAGAAAAAAAAAGGAAAGGGAGAAGTTGAATAAGCGAGAGGCTCTGTCAGTAAGCTTGAGTGAAGAATTACTGTGAAGGCAGAGCAGGGGAGTGGGACTGATGGTGGGTTATTTTAGAGAAGGAGATGAAGGAGAGACGGGTGAGGCATTTCTAAGATTCAAATAAGACTCTCAAGTCTGGGCCTGGACCTGGTTCCCTGTCTGGGCATATCCAGTCCTGTCAGTTAGCTTCCAGACTTTGCCCCTTCACCCCCTCCTTCCACTCTTTTTCCCCTCATCCCCAACTTTCTAGGACGTCATCTCCTCTCTGTGCGTAACTTGACTTCTATCCACTCTTTCACCCTTTATCGGCTTTGAGTTTTCATCTTTCCAAGAGCTTTTAAGCTTTATAAACAACAAGTATATTATATAAGTGATTCTCCTTATACATGCTGTAAAAGAAGGAGGGAGGGGAAAAAGCTTTGGTCTGTGAGTGTTTACCTTCTCTGTGGCGGTTTGGAGATGTTGCCAGCACTAATTTAATTCATGTGTACTGGCGAAGTTTTTTTCCCCTTCTTCTTTTTTGCAAAGGAGCCTTATGTAATTGGGAAATGCTTTAGGTTTGGTTAGGTTTGATTTTGAGACATGTTTTGACCTAAGATGCTTCTAAGTAGCCTCTCTGTTTTCATTTGGTTGCTAAAGTAAATTAGCTTTCAGAGGCTGTCTTGAATATTGATTGCCACTATCTTAAAACTGCTAATTGCTTTTCTGAGTTTTAGTTAATAACAGTCAAAGTGAGCTATTCTTTTTTTTATTTTGGATGTCACTTGTGATTTAGGGTAGAATAATGTGCAAGAGGATGAGTATTGCTCTGTCCTTAAAGGAATAGTTTAGTTTCATGGTCCTCAATCTGTGGTAAAAGTACTGCTAGTGGTACTCAGGATCCCTAGGGTCCTCAAAAAGAATTTTGCTATAATTCTTTGCAAGTCAAATAGCTATTTAACTCTCTTAAAGCTGAACTGTGATGTAAAGCTAAAAAGCAGAGATGGCCAAAAAGATGAGATGTCAAAGAACATTACAATCTTGGCTCCAAATGAAAAGTCCTTGAAACAAAACAAGAGAGCCCTTGTGGAACCTGGATTGAATGGTGGTTACTTGTGCTGCACCAATCTTCATAGAACCTAGCAGGTCTCAAGACCTGATCTGCTAGGAACAAAGGGCTCAAAACAGTGAGGAAATTGTATTCAGGTTATCTCAAATTTGTATTTAGTTGTTGTGGGGCAAAACAAGCAAGAGAAACACTGTATCTAATAAGGGGTGCTCTTCTCAGCAATGAATGAATGAACTGACCTCTTTTCTCTAAACTTTGGGTGCTCAAAGGTACAACAGGTAAAATATTAACTGTTCATTACCTTTCCACAGAACCCCACTAAAAAACACTGATGGCCCTATAATTGGCATTCCCAATATTATTTTTTTCCATGTTTTTTCATTTACTGTATGATAGCAGTTGTCCATGGCACATGTTTTAGCTCTTGATTAGTGAGTTTTGATTAATTCAAATTAGAAATTAGCTCCAGATTCTTCTCATTCGTTTTTCCAACAAATTGCATGTGTCAACAAATTTAAAGCAAGAGTTTAGCCTGGCTATATTTTACAGCATTATAGCTCACTATGTCTGTCACCATCTCAGCCGTCCTCCATCTGTCCCTTTGTATCTGCCTCTCTGCTCTCGTTTGCTGTTCATCTTTCTTGGATGGAGCTGCAAAAGATGAAAGCTGCAGGGTGGAGCTAGATACAGAAATACAGAGGAAAAAAAGGAAAGGGGAAATAGACAAAGGGAAAGAAAGACAAGAGAGAAAAGACTGTGATATTGACTCTGTCCTTTTGCCAACCACGGTGGGAAGTGTCTGTAAGCTGAGGGTTACCCAGAGAAAACAGACGTGCCATGTGAGAAGGGAGAATGCTGGACTTGCTGTGAAATTGGCACAATCTTATGAGGAAAAGACAAAACATGCTTTGTGCGAACATGCGTTTGTAATCACAGAACCGGGAAGCAGAAAGGCTTAAATGGAGGTATGGCTGACAGTATAGGGGGCACACCCAGATTTAAAAGCAGCAGAGGTTCTAAGTGACCCCCACAAAGTACTCACAAAAACACACATTACGTTTCTTGGTCAACTAATTTCTCTCCTCTGGTTTGAATTTCTCCCTTTTCCTGTTTTTCTGTCTTTTCAGTGTGCTTTGGTGTGGGATGTTTTGTCTCTTTGTACAAACCCACTAATGCACACCTTTCTTCACTCTTCCTGTTTTGCATGGTTGGTGCACTGGTGTCACCCAAGCTTTGTCAGAGATAGGAAGTGGCTATCTTCAGTATCTAGGACGAAAAAACTTACAACACAGCTGAGGTAGACCTCACCTCCCCATGCCTTACCCCCAGTCTCTCAGAGGCCATGTTGCATAAAGTTGTTGTTGAATCATGTTACAGCCCCCAACATCTCCCAATTATTGAATAAGTAGACCCACTTTCCAGAGGTTTCACTTCGCACACTTGCTTTATTGATTTGTGTGTACAGAATAAAAGTGGCTCAGGTCAGTGTGTAAATGTGAAAGAGGTTTGTTTCTCATGCGTGTGGTGCCATAATATCCCCATCCAGGAAATGACTGTGAGACAGACTCACCCCTCCCAAAGCTGGAGCGGTACCACAATACTCTTAACTAGTCTGAACTCTACAGCAAACAGCCAGCAATCCTGCAGTACTATATGTGTGGTATAAAGCCTGCACGAATAGTGTGCTCATACTTGGTTTCTGACCTCTGAAGTGCAACTGGAGGAGTGGCTCACATTGATTATGCTTCTGGAGTGTAAAAACTACAGTTCAGATTTGCTGCTTTTTTTCAGTTTACATAATGCATATCCTTCTTACAAAATTACCTTCATCCTATAGCTGTATAGAAAAGAGCAGAGAGAAGGGAGGAAAAGCTTTTGGACCTTTTTAAAATTTCCTCTGATCTAGTGGGTTAGAACTGGTTGGCAAATACAATGTACAGTATTGTGCAAAAGCCTCGAGTGTCCCCTAACATTTTCATTCTTTTCTTCCAAGGAGCCAGATGTTTTTATAACCTTTTAAAGTGTTCCTAATCAGTATTTCTACAGGTGTTAGCACCAACAAGTGATTATGAATGAGCACCCCCCCCCAGATTACAATAGAATAGAATAGAATACAAATACTTTATTATTCCCTGCAGGGAAATTCAACATTGTTGCATCCACTCTAAGAATACACAGGACAAGATTCACTGTGAAATAGAAAATAAAAACAAATGTTACTGGTTTAATTGCTAATAAACACTTTAAATGAGAGCATAATGACATTACAGTCTTAACAACTGTTATGCTTTTTAAAAAAAATAATTTATGGTTGTATTTATTTTACACTATCAATTTGTTTACATTTAATTTAATTTCTAGAGAGCATCAGGGAACCCTTACTTGATGTTTGATGACTCACAGTGGGGTCCCGACCCCAACGTTTTTGAACCACTACAGTAGATAATACATTAGATGATCAACTTATAGTTTTTTATTTTGACATATACACTAAGGATTAATGCATTTCTCAGTTCCTGTATCAGGTCTTTGCTGGATCCCCCCCCCCCCTATTTTTGAAAACATGACCTAAAGGTACTGTTCATCTGCTGTAGACAGTATTTTGGATATGACACTTTTTCTTTTATCCTTCACTTGTCCTCTTTTTGTCATTTTTTAAAGCACACATGGTGCAGTATTCTGACCATTCTGTCATGGTCAGGCATAAGGACTGCACACAAAAAAGTGAAAAAACAGCCAATGTCCAAAGAAAACCTTCAGAAAGCCTGAAAAAACATTTGATAAAGTGTGGCTGCTTGGAAGCAAAGTGTAAGTGAGCCCAAGCCATTTTTCTTAAAACTCAAATCCTACATGAATTTTAGGGTGTGTCCACCAAAGTGTTTGGTGTCTGTGTGTGTGCTGGGTAAACCTGGTATTTTAAAGATTTAGGCAGGTGCCTGTGCTTTGCATTCCTGACCTGACCCCATGCTCAGTTATGCTGCCGGTAGGGAAGGTCTGCTTCTGCAAATTCAACAAAGGTTTGCTGAATGTGATGTGTTTGTACACATGCACATGTGCACAAGTTTTTGATTCAAAGAAACAACTTAAAATCTTTTAAAGCCCCTTAAAGTGCCATAATCTCATGTTCACCCTAGTTTAAGTGCATTTTCTTTGACAAGATTAGTCTTTGCTTGGGTGCACCTCCACAGTTGAAAGAATGCAGCATACCACTTCATTGTACACACACTCACACGAACACACACACACACACAGTGCTAACATGTGTTATCTGGACTGCTCCACCAAGGTAAAGTGGAGAAAAGTTTTTGTTGAAATAAGTTCAAACCACCAGTTTAAATCTAAGAAGTGTACCACCTCCACAAATATTACATGAATATCATTCTGTCGTAACATTAATGTTGGTGTGAGTCAGCTGGAATGACAGCGTTTAGTGTGGGAGTAGCAGAGAGCTGTCACTTCCGAAATACACATCCAGCAATCCGAGCAAAACAGACACAGCTGGTTGGTGGGCTGATGAGAGGACAAAAAGCTGAGATGTTTGTGCTATTTGATCATCAGCAAATTCTTTCAAGTTTTCTTTTTATTGAAGGATCTGACTACATTACACAAAAAACCTTGTTGGCCTGAACTTAAGTTGTGAACAACTGTAAAACTTTTATTAAGGTACTTTTTGCTTGTATCCCCCACAGCCTCTGACTGTTTCCCTCCTCCTCTTTTTGGCCTTATTCCTTCTTTTCTTACGTCTCCCCACCTCCCTTCTTTCCTCTCCTGTTGCTTTCCTGCCGAGCGTGGTGTGGCTACGCCCCTGCTTGGCTGACAATCCAACTCCAGACCCCATGATTGCATGCAGGAGTCAGAGGATTGCATCACTGCCTGTGGGGGGAGAGGCCGCAGGAATTGATTGTAGGGAGGGGGGCTCCAAAAAGGCACGGGGAAGACAGAGAGAAAGAGAGAAAAAGAAAGAAGGAAGTGGAGATGGAGCAGAGATGAGGCAGGTTTTTGTTTACATGGTGTGGGAGAGCTGAGATGAAAAATAGGGAGTGAGGGTTGGAGGGAATGTCTTCACTGCTGGAGGCTGAGAGGATAAGCAGAGTTATTGGAGGTTAAAGTACAAGGTAGCGTAGGGACGTCAGTCATATCTTCTGTTTTCTTGCTCTGTTTGTGGTCTTCCTGCTGTGTTCATAGGCTCCTGACGCTGTTCTGCACACTAAAACACAGCAATGTTGTAAAATGCCTCAAGTTATTGAAACATTACTCACTGCTCCTCAAAGCCTTCAGTGCTGCTGTGTGAAGTTCCAAAGATGTTACTATTGGACTTCATTACTGTCAAAACAGTCCTAATCCTCTGATTGCTATCCTGAAACAGATCAAAACTGTTTTTGTTATCAGAGAGTCAAATCACTTATTCAGGTAGGGAGGAAACCAAAGCAGTGACTGAAAACACATGTGGCTACACGTATGCTCTCTGTCATGGCTCATGTTGGACAGTATAGTTGGGAGTTTAATAAATAAACTGTCTGAAGGTGATGTCTTAGCCCCATCCCATCAAGCCACCAAGTTCTCCAGCTGCATCTGCTTCTTTTATTTATTTGTTCCATCAAAATAACTCAGACAAGATTTTTTTTTTAACTTTAGGGCACATTTGTTCATCGTCTAACAAACTACAGGGTGAGAAATGTCCATCCGTCCATCCATTCATATCACTTTAGTCATATCACTATGTTGTGGGGTAATCCCTGGTATTGCAGGCTATAAAGCTTACTGACACAATGTAAAGTCAAAACACTTTTTATAGACCTTTTCTGCCTTAATCTCTCTATATGACAAACTGAGCGGAACTGATTTAAATTAAAAATATGCAGACAGTCTCGCTCCAGCGTCTCATGAAGTCTTGTCTATTTTTAAAGTTTCTAAATTAACAAAAGTATTGGTGCTGTCAGAATATTATTTGTCTGCCTCACCAGATGCTGACTGTTAATAAAAGCTTTTCCACTGGCTGCATTTTTGAACAGAATTTCTTATACATTTCACTTCCATTTAGGAAAAACAACTTCCCACAGAGAAAAGACAAAAAACAGTTAGTTTTGTGTTTTGGGTTGCTTTTGTCAGGTACCGGGGAGAAGGAGGTGAACCCAGAGTGCAGACTCATCTTGGTGAGAAACTTATTTATTTTAAAATTATAGATAAACAAAAAAAAAAAAGGCTAACGAGGCAGCAAAACTAAACATAACAAAATCCAAGCATAACAAGACATGAAACAACGATGAACCAGCGGAGCATGGAGGAGATGACCGGGTTTTTAAACAGAGGAGGTGATTGGAAAGTGGGCACAGGTGAAGTAATTAACAAGACTTGGGGCAGGTGTGGATGGGCGTGGCAGGAAGACCAAAGAGTGACTGGAGAGGAGTGAATAGTGACAGCACACAAGGACATGAAGAACAAAAACCAAATCAAGACAAAGACACCTGAACAGAAAACATGAAGACACTAAAAACAATAAACTAAAAAATAAATAAATTAAATTAAATTATTCTTGGTATAAAATAGAAAAGAAGTTTTAAATTGTAACTTTTGAAAGTTGGAATCATTCTATCATTATTTAAAAGTTTTCCATCAAAACAAAACAAGTTATTTTAAGCCATTGAGATACCACTTGAATCATGTGCTGCTCCTTTTTTCCCATCTCCTTCTGACAACAAACCACCGCACGACCCGACCTCCTCGTTTTGCGCCTCCCTCCCTCCCTCCTGGCACCTTCCCTCCCTCTCTGCCTTCTGCCTGGAATTCCTCCGTGTCTGAAAACTCTGGCTGGAGGCCATCGGTAGCTCGCCGAGCAGCTTCCTGCTGCACTTTCTTCTTACTTTACTAAATCTACCCCTCCCTTTTTTTTTCTTCACTTCATATCCTCCCTCTTTTCTCCTCTGCTCCTTGTTTCGTCTTGTCTTTCCTCTCCTCATTGTCTCCGCTCTCTTTTTATTTCTCTTCTCCCTTTAAAACAGTTGAACAAAAAGTGGTGGTTTAAGCTTATTTTTTTGTTTGTTGCAACAAATTATTTCAGGTGCCTGTTTCTCTGTATTCCAGTCATTATGACTCCAGCAGTCCACAAACTGTTTTTCCTCTGTAGCCCTTCCCTGGGGGCTCCATGCATGCTGCTATTACATAATGCTGCCTCAGAGTCTATGTGTTTGCAGCAGGGTTCAGAAAGGAGGGGTAGGGGTTTAAATTAACAACATGAACAACAGAGCTCAGTGAGATGTAAAATGAAAAAAAAAAATACAGATTTCTAAAGAAGTGTGTGAATAACATCACTACTTTTAACGTACTGGTAAAGGGATGAGAGGGCCGGAGCAGCCCAAGTCAGAGAAGAATGAAATAAAAGATAAAGAGAAAACAAAGCTGTAAATGTAAAAGAGAAAATAAAAATATAGGAAAATAAAAGAAAAAGGAAATAAGATGCCCAAAGGAGGAGGAGTGCTGAGAAGGAGGATGACTGAGGAAGACAGACGCAGGAAAAAAAAAAAAAAACCTCTCCCAGCTGTCTGTGTGTGTTTGTGTTTTGGTGATCCATCAGCTGAGGAGAGATGAGGGTGGAGGATGTGCCAGCAGAGGTGGGGTTTGAAGTGGTCAGTACTTCAGGATACGTCAGTAATGACACAAGTGGGAGTGAAAGAGTGACTTCATTTAGTCTTGAAATAAACACAGATTTTAGATTTTAAGGTAACTTAGCTTTGCATCAAGGAAAACTGAAGTGTTCATTCAGTCCAAACACCGATCAGATAAATCCTGCTGTTGACAGGTAATTGTGAATGAGAGACTGTATGGAAGTGCTAACTCAGTTTATTTTACCTCGACCTGAGCTGCAGATGTAGAACCCAGCTGTCAAAGTTCAGAGGTCACACCACACCTACAGGTCACTCACTACCTTTGAGTCTGACCTTCTGCAACTAGATACTGGGTCTTTTTAGCATCATTGGTAAACCTCTAAATTACAATAACACA
The DNA here is from genome assembly GCF_001649575.2 of Kryptolebias marmoratus. Classification (NCBI taxonomy): domain Eukaryota; kingdom Metazoa; phylum Chordata; class Actinopteri; order Cyprinodontiformes; family Rivulidae; genus Kryptolebias; species Kryptolebias marmoratus. Next base: position 10,341,058 of record NC_051441.1, on the reverse strand, counting down.
TCTACTAAGAACAGTTTTTTATTGATGATTTGTTTCAAAAATATGAGAAGATGCTTAGAAAAAGATTAAAGAAATTTATTCAATCTGTTAACAATAAGTGATAATCTCAATGAGTTGAGCTGAAATAATAACTCGGTGTCTATTTTCCTAACAACAAGGTTACGTTTCTAATGAGCAAACTCCATAACAAAATCCCAATTTAAAATGACTGCAAGAATAACCCAGAGTTACTGATAAGAAAACACACTAAAGTTTGGACAGAAATCAATGATTTAAAATGCATTTGAATGTTACTTTTAATACATTTAACACAAGTTAGGACAGGTGTAAGAGCAGACTGGAAAGTTATGTTTTACTGAAAGGAAAAAAAAACACCTGGAGGAAAATCTAATACAGTTCATCACCTCCTCGATAAACATAAGTCATTACTCAACCATGCAAAGAAAAACAAGATAAAAATCTGCCTTTTCTGGAACTGAGCCAAATTAAGATGGACTGAGGCAAAATGGGAAACAGTGGTCTGACAAATCATAACTTGAATATATATTTTGGAAGTTTTGGAAGTTCATCCTCTAAGCTAAAAAGCCGTAACTTTTTATTTAAAATTGGTCTATTCAGTTTCTAAACACTGTTGCTAAATGAAGAGGGGATCTAACACAGCAGTAAACATGTTACTGCCTCACTGTTTTGTTTTGGATCACTTGTATCCAAACTAAAATGGCAATCTCATATTAAATTGACTTGGCTAATTTACTTTTAGTTTTAGGGTGTCATATTTCTATGATTTTTAGTCAAATATAGGAATTAAAACATTGGTAGACTATTTTTTTAATGATAGTCATCTTGTAGTCATCTTGTCATCTTGAGCAATGGAAAAATTGCACATTAGGTTGAAATATCAGGACCTAACAAAATTTTAAAAAAATCTAACATCACAGAATATTTCAGAATGTCATGATCAACCTGTAGCCAACGGTAGTAGTTTCGTAATGATTGACTGCTTTAAAAAACATTTTTTACAGGCAGCTACTGTTTTTTTTACCCCAGTATGTTTTTATCATTGTCTGCATGCTTGATCGGCATTTGAATGTTGGTTAAAATATTAGATTTTGAGAAAAAGTTTTTCCTATTAGATCCATTTTAGTCCAAATACTTTGGATATTTAGGTCCTAGATGTTTATTTTACATTTTCGTTTTCAGTTGCTTTAAGGCTTTATATGAAATAATTATTTAATTATTTGAAGTTGTTTTGTTTTCTTCTTTAAAACACTGAAGCCAGGACCAAAGTGCCCAAGGGAGCTTCTAGCTTTCTTGTTGCATTTTGCACATTTGTGTTTTAAATTATGTAAAAGTAATTTCATTTTTTTTTCTGTTCAGAATTCACACTTTATCACCTATTTAAAAAAAAAAAAGTTTTGCAGATTTAGTAATTCCACGGTCAAAGCTGATTGTGAAAATTACTACGTAGCCCAATAAGGCAACATATGATAGTAAATACCTAAATATCTCTGACATAATCTGTCAAATCACTTGGTCTGGAAAAAGTATTACATCGCCTCACAGCTTCAAAAATTTGTTTTATATAAAAGTATACTATTCTTGTGGTACTCAGAGGAAAATCAATCAGAGTAACTGTGTTTTTGTAGTGCTGTTTTACAGTGCTGCTATCTCAGATAAACTGGTCTTGTTGCCTGTGTGTGAAAATGGGAAAAAAGAGAGAGCCTTGGGGTGAGATAGTTTACCTCCTACAGACCACCTCCCAGGGTCACAGCAGGAGGGAGATTAGGTTACAGCCAACCTCAGAGGGGGTCGTACAAAATGTGTACACATACACATTCTTTCACCCTGTAAAACACTCACGGAAAACAAAATATTACACAATGTGATTTTATACCCTGAAACATAAGCATCTTATGCTTTATGGTTAGATTTTTAATGCTGTTTATTGGAGCTCATTTCAGCAGCGTCGAACGAAGCAGACTGAGCAGAAACACAGTCCCCTGCAGACGTATCTCCTCAGCTCAGATCAGGCAGAAGATCAGGCAGTCAGAACAGGGTCAAACACTGATCCATGAGTGTTGAAACATGCAGGCCTCCTTTTGACCTGATGCCCATCTGAACACCCTCATACTTTAACCATCCCACACGTCCGGCTTTTGACCCAAACTTGCCCTCTAACACACACAAACCTCATCAAAGAACACTGGATCGGCAATTTAGGACTCAGGTGGGAAAGATTAATGCAGGGGAATAGGTGATAAAGGTTGCTAAAGAGGACACACACAAGCCTCTCTTTAAGGAATCTTCCTCCTCAACTTCCTCTTCCCCCTCATATATCCTCACTGTGGCCCCTGCAATCCTCCCTCCCACCCGTTTAGCTGCCGTAGTCAGTGTTTACTCTGCTGGAGATTGAAGAGAGGGCCCAGAGAGGCACAATGCTGCCTTTCAGAGATGCTGTCGACCCCACAGCCGAGCAAGGAAGTCTGCATGGGGCCCAGCCAACACCCTTTCCTCAAACTTCACAGCCACCCGCCACAAAGCTTTTTACACACGCACACACACACATCACACAGGCATGCACTCGTGGTCTGTCACAGTCTTCCCTTCACTGCATCATTCTTTCTGTCCATCGCCCTGCCGCTTTGTTTCATATTTCCCACAAGCCCCCTCTCAGTGAATGTTTGGAAGATGCAGTCGAGATCCCGTATAAGCCCAGTCCAAGATCCACACACTGTGAGTCATTTCCCAGCCAGTCTCTGCTCTTTCTCCAAGCAATAATCATGAGGGTAGGTGGAGGTGAAATATGACAGTGGGGACTGATTCATCAGGAGTTTTTCTGGTCCAATCCACTGGGATTTAGGGATGATTAGCTGGATAGGATGCTTTTCATGGTTAGTTGTTGCTTTGGAGTGTTTGATGAATTAAAGAGTGGAAAGAGACTGAATCTCATGATATTGGTATTCTGTTCCAGAAATATATGGAATAATGTTTTTCACTTTGCTTTATAGTTTTTATAGCATGAGCTATGATTCTTATAGAAGACCAGTTAACCATTTGTCCCTATGGTGGATTAGAGCAGGATTTATGATAAGGTTAAGCTGACTCTTGGTCTGTGATTTAGGGTAAAGGCTTTTACTCATCTGAAGTGGATGACAGCTGATTTCTGCTGCTTTTTCCAAACAATGATCCAAATTTCTTTGCTCTCTGTGTTATAGGAGTTCTACTAAATTTTATCCAGCCAATGCAGAGGAAAGAAACTACGATGTTATGTTAAAGTTCACAGTCAGTATAGTAAACATTTATTTTCTCAGTTGATGGCATTATTGTCTAACTTTGACTATTCACCCCAGGAGCCAGTTGAAGCCAATCCAGCTGGCTTTAACTGTTGGAAATTGTTCAGTCATGTTTACAAAAGGTGTGTGGCTAAAAATACAAAGAACTAAATATGTGCAGTCTGTGCAGGTGAAAGTGGATACATGCAGCAGATCCCAGATGGTGGAGAAACCTGTTTGACTGTCTGAGCCCCGTTGTTCCTGTCTCATGTTACACCACAACAAACATGAGCATTTTATTCTTCAACCTGTAAGAGTATCAGGGAACTATTTTATTTAATTTTTTTCAGTGACTCTAACTTGTTCTACTACTTAAAGTTACTTATTGCACTGTCATGAGGATCTGTAAAAATCATTCAGAAATAAGAAACAAAATATGCTCAGTTTTTTTCCTCATATTGATGGTTAATATGTCCTTAAATTAAAGCAAATCAAAAAAGTCATTTATAAGTAAATTTTGTGATTGGCTGCAAACTACCACATACATTTGTTTATCTATGGAAACAGCTGAAGTGAATGGAAATAGGTCAACGATGGTGATGTCTATTGAAAAACGGGTTGGAATCAAAAAAGCTGACAATTTTTATGTATTAGTACACGTTTATGCTCAGATTTGTTGAGTAGAATATGCAGATAAAAGTGCTTTGTATACATTGAATGTGTACCTGCATTTCAGAATTGCATATCAATATATCTGGAAAACTACTGGAGTAAACTGTTTCAAAATACACTATTTGATATAGTTCAGTATGACACTTTTATGTTTGAGTTCATAGTTTGCAATGGCCACCTTTAATTCTGTGAGGTGTCATTTTCTCAAGATAAGCTCATGTTTATGTAATATTTTTCCCCCACTTCTTTCTGGTGTTATGTCAACAAACTGTGTGCTCTTCAATCAGAATAAACCCCGATAATATTTCTTTTTTATATGAAGAACACAATATTTACATCACTGGGAGATGTCACTGATAACAGCATAGTACTGCTCTGTGTGCACGTACAGTATAATCCTCTGTTTGCGCCAGTACGTGTGTGCATTATCATCCTCTTATCTGTGGCTGATTGCGTTTCCCCCCCCCCCCCGGATGTGTGAGCTGGTGGCCTGTCAGAATGGTGAACCTGCTGACCTCCTGGCTTCATGCCTCCCAGAGAGACGAGGTCTCCTCATGTGGCTGCTGGCCAGTTGCTCTCAAAGCCCACCATTCACCGCTAACCGTGGCTTCTCTGATCATTTGTGTCAGGGAGATGGGGACAGACAAATTTGTGAAATTATAGTTAAATTAATTTTGTGTGTGTTTGTGTGTACACATTCAGGCATAGGGTATATGTGTGTGTTTGAATCTCTTTGTTTTATGTCACACCTGCACTTGGAATAAAGGACACGCTGCTTCTGTGCTGTGAAGACGTGAAAAGCTTTGAGGAGATGTGTTCATGTATGCATGGTGAGAAGGAGCAGTGAACCCTGAAGTGCTGGGATCACTGGAGGCTTGGCTTTATTTCAGCGACGCTTGGATACATGATGCAGGAAATCCTTTGATATCTGTCAGAATCACTCATTTATCAATTTCAATTTTTTTTCACCTGGCAGATAGAATTTTTTTTGCCCATGTCTGTGTGAGTTTGTATGTCTGTCTGTATCTCACAAACCACTGGACAGATTTTATAGAACATTTAGATCAAGATGGCTGCCACAGCCAACTGACCTTAGGAAACAAAAAAATATTTATAATTAAGTCTGTTTCACAAATATTTTTCTAAAATCTAGCGTGTTAGTGACTGGGAATCATTCACAGTACATACTCCAAATATTACCCATTGTGCAAGATCTGTAGCTAAATTTTCATGTAGTAGTATTTAAAAGTCATTCACAACACATACTCTAAGCATGAAATTAAGAGATTAATGTCAAGGTTTGACCAAACAATTGCAACTCTGTCATTTCTCACCATAAGATGATTTCAGTCTAAAACTCTGGTATGAAAAGTAGCGGGTGATATGCATTCCTTCAAGGAATGTCAGGCCCTTTATTTTTCTTTTGAAACAATCATCTGGTGTTAGATGTACAAATGACAGTTTCTCCAACTGATTGGGTTCATCTAAATGTCTAGTGGTTGAAGAAAATGACACTTGGAGTTCAGAATGACAGCTAAACGAAGCATCCTGCCCACAGGCAGGGTCCAGAGGTCAGTGTGTTTAGAGAAGGGGGTGGACGGAGCGGGTACAGCTGGAGTTAAAGGCCTGCAGCGTTGCCTACAGGTCTCAGTGGTCCACAGAGTTTGAAGGTGCACACTGTGGGGGTTTTGGATGCGTTTGGGTGGTGGGGGGGCGTTGATGCAACAGGGTGCAAAGGCCATTGACTGGCCAAGGGGTGAGGTGAAAGAGGGCCGGCAGTGGGGGGCGACCATCTGGATCGGATTCTAGAAATTCCTCAGGAAGAGTGTGTGAGTAAAGGTCAGGATGGAAAAGGAGACGGGGGGTCACAGAGCTCTCACCGTGTGTGCAAGTGTTTATTTTTCTTTGGCTTACTCAGTGTTTCAGCTTATTGTGGTCGGTTTGCCATTGTTGGAGAGTGTTTCGTACCCAGCAGGGTTTTGAAATGTGAGATACTTTCAACAACATTCATGTGGGAAACGGTGCAGGTGTGAGAACCTCCCCTCTGCTGTAGGGGACGTTTTTTTCTCATGGTGTTTCTCAGTTGGTCGGGTTTCATTGGCAGGAAAATATTTAGGCAGAATTTATACTGTCAGTGGTAACAGAGCATGAACTGTTGTCCAAAAGGCAAGAGGGTTTGTGATTTTTGTGTCTTTTTAAAATTTGTTTTGTAAAATTAAATACTAAAAAGCAAAAAGAAAAAAATGCAAAGTTTACATCTTGCAAAAAATGTAGCTACATAGTTTTTCCTTTGATGCATATTCAAAAGTTTTTGACATGTTTGGAAACTTTTTTCCCAACAGTCAGCAGCTATAGGTTCTTTGCCCTGCCTGTTGAAACTTTTCGATGCTCATACAGAAACAGAAAGTTATGAAATATTTCTTCTTTAATATATTAATTGTCAACTGAAAGCTGGAAGAACTGATTGGTTCTGTTATTAAGAAGGCAAACTAATAAATCCTCACCTTTTTATGTGTGCAACCACTAAGATGAGCTTTACTGGATCAACACAAACCTAACTCCTCCCATTCTCCCCCTCTGTGGTTGTTTGTGCAGTTGGGAGGTCAGCGGGTTGCAGTCATGCTGTCCCTGGACGAGCCCCTGGATCTGAAACTCCCTCGGCGGGTAAATGGGAAAGACAGAGGTGTGCGCTCTTCTCCCCTCTCGCCGTTGCACCTTGAGCGTGTTCGCCAACTCCATATGACAGATGATGGAACGGCTGTTATAGAGCCTGCATCACCAGGATCTCCACACTCAGGTAGTTAACAAATATGAGTCTTCCCCTACTAGAGCTCCTTCCAGATGTTTATGGTAGCTTTTTCGAACTGCACTATATAAAGAAAACCAAAGACTCACAACACACAACTATCAGCCTTATAACTGCTTGTTCTGAAAGCACCAATTGAGACCGGTGTTCCTGAAACAGATACCTTGAGGGAGAGGTCACTCCAACATGTGTTTGTTTTCTCAGGTGTGCAGGTGGTCCCTCATGATCGAACAGATACCCCAACCCCTCCTGCAGTGGACCTGAGCATGTCTCCCTCCTCCCGTCACACCCCCAGTTCTCCAGAAATGAACAACTATGTCCCTTCAGGGGTGAGTATGACATGCAGTCGACACTCAGACAATGTGCAGGTACTCAAAGAAAGCTTAAACCAGTTTTTATTTACTCAGAGAGCACTCTATAACTTCTTGTAGGTGTTTGGAAAATAAACACTGTATTTTAGTGCTGGAGTGGGTGGCCAAACTTTATTCTGTTTTGCAGAAAGAGAGAGAGTGACTCGGCCTGCTGGGGTCATCAAATCAGGAGCAACATAGGGTTGTGTCACACTCACATAAGGGAATCGTGTTATGCAAGAGATGGGAGGCCTCTTATCAAACATGTCTTGTCTCCCCAACAAATGCCTTTGTCTGTGCAGTTTGCACTCAGTAGCCTTCTGGCATGATGTGTGTGTGTGTGTGTGTGTGTGTACATGTCTAATCAGATTTAGGACAAACTACAGCCATGCAGACCTCATGCCGCCTAATTCAATTCCCATGCAATTGAATCTAGACATGCTGGCTAAGGCCATTCAGCCACCCCACTGCCCCCCTGAGCTGTGCTGCACACTTATCCCCTGTGGACATCAACAGGACGCTGTTACTCTCTCTGTGTCTTACATTTTTTTCATATGGCAAACACTCACATGCTTTATCCTCTACACAGTCTTACAAAGCAGCTTGCATAGTTTTGCGCAGAAAGCTGCATTTCTCCCTGCGTAGGGAATTGGTCTCATTTTATGAAATTTGTCACATGCAGATCTTTGGCACAATCGCATCCCTTTTCTAACTTCATCTTTGCTCCCCTGGTTTCACATCTTCAATTCTGCTTGAGCTGAGGTTTTACTCAGTGTGTGTGAGTTGGAGCGTTAGCTTTTTGAGGCCCAGTGGAGGCTCATTGAATCTTAAAGCTCTCATGCTGAGCTCAGGGATGTTGGGAGGTTTTGTAGCACACAGCAGGTAACTTCTAGAAGAAAAATGGAATGGATCTTTTGAAGAGAGATGAGAATCAGTAGTTCAGCGGGAATAGGCTTTTCCTTTTTTTCCTGTCAGTCAGGCTATTTCTACTGGTTATGTAGTTGATGGTCTGTTTTCAAGAATGTGATGCTTCAAAGTTGCTCATTAGAGCAATGACTACACAAGTACTTTCACTTTTATAGAGATTTTTATTGTATATTTGAAGCTTTTATGATGCACTCAACCTGTAATTTGTGTCTTTTTAACAGCCAATCCCTTTGTCACTTTGAGCTCATGATTTTCTAAGTACTCTTGAACTAAAATTTTGTTCTTTGATCTTCTTTTCAACAGTTTGACAAAAAAAATAAATAAATAAAATTCTCTTACCTCACAGGCATTTCAGTTCTTTGTGCCAATTGGACCTGGGGCAGGACTTCACCTGCCGTCCTCTATGTTTATTGGCCAAAAAAACGATAAGAGGGCCTCTCCTGACCTTTCAGCAGATGAACAACTGGCCTGTCGCTGGAAGAAGGTGAGAATTGGAAATCTTAAAAAAAAAACACTGAAACATTGAAAAATTAAATAAAAATGGTATTGTCCCTACAAAAGCTTATCAGAAACTCTTTTCCCTCCTTCAGTGTCATCTGCTTTTTGACTCCTTACAAGACCTAGTGGACCATGTCAATGACTTTCATGTCAAACCTGAGAAGGATTCTGGGTACTGCTGCCACTGGGAGGGCTGTGCTCGAAAAGGGAGGGGGTTTAATGCCAGGTGAGAATTTATTTTACACTGGTTGGGTATAGAAATCAAGAAATGGATGATAAGATTATTAATACTATGTGTGGATGAATGCAGGTACAAAATGCTCATTCATATTCGCACTCATACCAATGAGAAACCCCACCGCTGTCCCACCTGCAACAAGAGCTTCTCACGCCTGGAGAATCTAAAGATACACAACCGCTCACACACAGGTCAGTGCTCATCTCACAGAGTAGTAAAACATAAATGACTTGATGGTAAATAGTAAATAGTCAATGGTAAATAGATTTACCTAGTTTCATTATAAAAATATGGGCCTATGAGATTTTCTGTTCATTGCATTCTGTTTTTATTTATATTTACACAATGTCCCAACTTTTTTAGATTTGTGGTTGTAATCAAGAAGAAACTCAGACGTGAACATGTAAGATTTTGATGAAATCTCATGTGTATAATCTCTCCTCTCTGCAGGTGAAAAGCCCTACATTTGTCCTTATGAGGGTTGCAACAAGCGCTACTCCAACTCCAGCGACCGCTTCAAACATACGCGCACACACTACGTAGACAAGCCCTACTACTGCAAGATGGTGGGCTGCCTGAAGCGTTACACAGATCCCAGCTCTCTGAGGAAGCACATCAAAGCGCACGGCCACTTTGTGGCTCAGGAGCAGGGCTCTCCTGGAGGGGTGGGCTCTCTGCTGAAGGGAAATCAGAGTGGAGGGCTTGCTAATGGTGGTGGCAGTAAGGACTCAGAGTTGTCCTATTTGAGTGGAGCCCATATTATCATCCCCGGAGCAGCAGCTGCTCTTCTGGGAGGTCACGCCCTGCAGGGCCTGGGTGGTGCCCTGCCCCTGTCCCCCCTCAGTTCGAGGCCCCTGGACCTCAGCACTCTGGGCACTTCCAACTCCCCTCCGACCAGCTTGGGAGGCACATCCATCTTGTCCTTCAGTGGTTCACCCCTGGGCCTGGCCAAGTCTCCTTTGCTCTCCCCGGCGTTTCCCTCTTCGACCCTCGGACTGCCAATGGTTCCGATGCCGGGGGCCACATCTGAGCGCAGGATCCCGAGCCACCTGGCAAAGAAAGGCATAGGAGAGGAAGCTGAGGATGAGGTGCCTAGGGGGGCCCTAAACCTCTCAACAGGAGGGTCTCATGATCCGCTGTCCTGGGTGGTCATTCCACCAGGTGCTGTGGTGCTGAAGCCAGCTGTGGTCAACTGATACACACACACACACACATTCCAGAAGAGCTCAGGGGGTCGAATAGGAGGGTCAATGCCATAGAGCAAGAATAGGAGGTTAAAGGTGACTGGCTTGCACAATCAGTTCCAGGCAGTGGGCTTTTAAAAGAAGAGAAATCAGATAAACACAATGCCTCACATGTTTTAAATATACAACAACCTGTACAACGCAAGCCTCTTGTATTGTCAAAAAACTAAACTTGGGGCCCAAGAACTATATTCAGGAACACATGGCGTCCTGTTTTTTGTTTTGCTTTTTAATCACAAGGCCTTACAAACAGGCTCCTTTTTGCTTTCTTGTTTCATACTTTATCCATTCCTGCTGGTTCTGTGGACAGGGACCATAAATGCGACGGTCTTAGTGCTCAGTGTTCTTGTAAAAGTCTTCTTTATTAGATATTTATATGACTGTACTTTGACAGTGTGCCTCCAGCTTAGCAGTGAGATACAAACACCATGAATGAAGCACTCACAGTTAGGCAAATGTGCATGTAATGGGAAGATATTTCATATTTTTAAAGGTATTTTCACAGGTTGATGTGAATAATATAATCCAGACAAGCTTGCTGAACCAAAGCAAGTGAACTCAGACATTCCTGTATTTGTCCAGAGAACAGGTCATCGAAACAGAGCACTTAATGGTATCAACTGGTTAACGTATTGAGACCTCAAAATTGCTGCTAACCTCTCAGCTCCTCCAGTGCAACATAATAAACTGGGAAAGAGCACTTTTTTTGACAATCTGTCCCCAGTTTGGGGAGGGTGACCAACACAGACCAGACTAGTCCACCAGACTTTTTTCCAGCTGTGCTGACTAGAGGCTTTTAGGGTTTAGACTTTATAGATGTCTTAACACAGACAAATGGTGTTTCATCACCTGACAATGACCAATTAAATTCCTCTTTCTTCACAAGTGAAATTTGAAGGGATAGTTCAAATCTTTTGAAGTCAGGTTTTGTAGAATGGTTATGAACAATAAGTATCTCGTTCTAGATAGCTCTTAATGATTGCTGTTTAGAGAAATAAAGTTTAATCCTGATTGGATTGACAAGCTAATGGCTAGTCTGAGTAGGTCAAACCAATGTGGACCGTTGCTGTCTTTAAACAACTCCAATCTCAAACGTTTTATAGTGTTTCATGCAAATTCTATTTCATAAACCTTTACATTGCTTTCATTTTTATCATTATTCTAGCAGAATTTTTATAATACTCTGCCCACACTGACTCAGGCCTCACAGGAAGTGCTACAGCCTAGCTGGTATTTAGCTTGCAAATAACTCCTTCATCAACGTCTAAATAAATCAAGTCAGAATTAACATAATACAAAGTCCAGTTTAGGAATAGCACTTTTACTCTTCAGTGACAGAAGACTGTGAAATCTCTGAGATAAATAGTGAATAAATAATGATAAATAATGTCACTATAGTCAAGATCATTTAAAAATGTAGCCTGAACATTTTTTTCCTTACTTGTTATTCAAGACAAACTATCTTGACTCAATGTAATCCAACCATCAGCTTTTTTACTAAATGGTCAATTTGCACTAGAAAGACCATCATGCAGTCAAATACCCAAATCATGGGTGAAACTCTAATGTAATAAGTGTATAATGTGAAATTAATGGCAGTGTAAATGTTTCTAAAAGGCATTTTCATGAACCGCTCTGAATTCTTTTACATTGGAGTAGTTTTAAGATGACAGCAGTCCACTTTGGTCTTAGCTCCACTCAGACGAGCAGTTAGCTCATCAATTCAGCCAAAAATAAACTGTATTTCCTCAAAATGATGTCATTCACAGAGCTATATACAAAAGGAAATGTATCAGTGTTTTGCAACCTTTCCACAGAACTCCGCTTCAAAAGTTCTGAGTTATTGCTTTTAAGGCACTGGTGTGTCTGACTCCCCCCTCTGGCAGGACGTGACCAACATCCTGACTTACAGAACTCTCACTGTTCAGCTCCAGGATTGTCCAGCTGCTTTACCGTAATTCAATCAACACGGCCAGTTTGTGTATGAAAGGTCCTCTGTCCTGATAAACACCACTTTGCTTTCTTTCTTTCTGTTTTTTTGACTAAAATGACCTCAAACCAGCTGTGAGAAACAGGTGCTGGTCCACTTATCAGCTTAAGTTTTGCCTCAACAAGAGCCTGTTGTGACAAAATTACCTGAAGAGGGACAAATAGGATGTTCACGTTGTGTCAGAGCTGAGGGGGGAGCGAGACACTCAGTGCTGCCTACAGCTGGACTGACAAGAAGCCACACTATTCCAAACTGCCTCATTTTATCCTGTCCAAAGGGGCAAAAAAGACAAAAAAAAAAAAGAAAGTCTTCTGGGAAACTTCTTCTTATGGTTCGATTAAGCAGTCAACATGCACTTACTATACATTTTATAAAATGTTGCTTTAGAATCAGTTATTTAAAAAATGGTTTGCTTGTATTTCATTTTTCTGCAAAATGTGTTGCTGTTGTGGGGTCTTTTAAGACTTGTATTGCTCCTGTATGTGACACTGCCATGTTGGAGAGGATGAGGAGCAGGAGCGGAGTTTCTGAAAACAAACGACATTCCCTCATGAGACTGATGACACTCCTCTATCTCTCCTGTTCCCATTTGATTATTTCGCTCATCTTATTTTTCCATTGCCCTCTCTTATGGGTGATTAATCCACCTATAGTTGTTTTGTATTTTTTGTCATCTTTTTTTCCCCGCTGTTGTTCAGACGAGACATTTTCTTGTGATGTTGATGTTGCTTCTTGTTTCTGCAATGACTGCTCTGCAATCAGCTTTCTGCTGTCGAGTTTGGGTCTTTAACGGGGTTGAATGGAGAGCAGGAAAGATCTGAGCTTTTTCTAAAGCAACCTGACATTTGGACACCAGATGGGTCATTAGATATAACAAAGTGCCATTACTTAAATTTCAACATTTTAGTGAAAGTTTCTGGTCTACTTTGTGTAAGATCAACCTCCAAACAGCACGTCTTAAAGTTTTATTTTGGTCAGGTTTACAGAAAGGAAGGAAAGACTTTTTTTAAACTTTTACAATTTACAATTTTCACCTTAGTTGTTGAGCAACTTAAACTTTCTTAAAAAAGGTTTTCTGCATTTTTTCCTTACATATGCACTCCTCATATTTCTGATTTGTTTGATACATCTCATGAACACCCAAAAATGTGCCATCACATACGCTAAAGATTTTATTTGTCCCGATGACACACAGCTAATATTTGTGTTCTTACTATAAATAGTTTGTGCTTATGTGTTTGAAAGGAACAAATAGCACAACAAAATAATTTAATTCCACTTTTGTGGCAAAAACATTACATAATGGAAAGAAATAAGCCAAAAACTCAAACTGAGTAAAATACAGTTGATTTTACATCAGCTGTATTTTAGCTGTGCTACATGTATGCTACATGCTCAACAAATACAACTTAATTTGCTCCAACACACAACTGCACTTTAAGTGAAAAATTGTCCCTGAATAAAACTTTGCAGCATTGCTGTTCTGATTACTCTACAGAGATGCAAAATGGGACCATTCAGATAGAAGAAATTATACTTCAATTGCTCTGTTCACAACATGATCATACAATGTGGTTGGAGGCCATAAATAAACACTTTCTTTGGATATTTTTAGAAGTTGGAACCACTGTTCTGAGAGGTAAATATGATTTATGTGAAAATCCTGACAATCACATTAGATTATTAAATTGCAACCATAATCTTCATGGATAGTTATTTAGATTTGTTCTAAATGATATGTTTTACCATTGGTGTATTATCTTGACTTTTAATCTTAAAAGGGCTAGCCTCGGCATCCAACTGTGAAATGACTGTCAGAACAGAGGCGTGTGAGAGCAAAGAGAAAGGCTGATTGAATAAGTGAATGGACAGGGGACAGAGATAGATGAGGGCGGAGGCTGGGAGCCAGCAGAGTAAAAGAAAAAGCAAAGGATAACCATCCTGTGCTGCCGCTCTCCATCTGGCCACCTACCCAGCAAATGGTCCTCTCAGCTCTGAAGCCGCCAACTGTGCTGTACCCAGTGTGGCAGCCGCTCACAGACATACCAGCATGCAGAAAACTAGGTCACTGAACTCTTCCTGCCCTCTGTTTTTTCCCCCTCTTTAGATTAAACTCAACGCCCAATTCTCCCTCTGCCTGACAACAAAACTTTCTGCAAAAACAAAACAAGGAACTGCGATCCCAGTAAACTCAAGCAAATGTAATCCTTTAAGGTTGTTACGTCAGGCTGAGGAGATAAACAGAACATGTAAGACCCTTCTGGTCCGTCTCTGGCTTCAGGTTGGGTACTGAAAAGAATAATTTATCTGTGAATGAACAGGCCTGGCATGTGATGTCATCAGTAGCAGGCGTTAGGTAAGCCGGACACGGTCTCCATGGCAACAGTGAAACCCACAGATGTGGCAGCTCTCCTCTTCCTCCTCGATGTGTCTGTCTCTCCTCTGCTGGTCGAAGCCAGGGACAGAGACTCAAAGTGTGACAGCAGAAACCTGAACATGACACGGATCCTGACAGGGTCCACAAGAGTTCAATATTAAATAAGCTCTATCATCCATTAACCCTTTGAGCTCAGCCTGTAATAAACTGCACTTTTCCTCCCCTTGTAGACCGTATCGATGTGGGGATTTTATAGTTTTTTTCTGTCTTTTTTACCAGTTTTTTTGGGAAACATGAACGATCTAAAATGTTTGAATACAAATATCTTTTCTGCTCATTTCACGCTATAGAAGTGGTACATGTTCCTGGAGCTGTTAAAGCAACCCTAACACAAGCTTAATAAAAAAATAAAAATAAAAGCAGAGCTGAGATCCAGGAAATAAAGATTACCTAACCTTATTAGCGTCATCTAAAGAGGCTACCTTTGGTGGAAGTGCCACAGTGTTGCACAAAGGGTTAATGATAAGACTAAGGCCATGCAAGGCTTGTTCAAGTTATGTTTTTGCACATTTGTGAGATATTATGTCAGTATTTTCATTTTTTTCCAAGTGCCTTTTTATTATAGGTAAATATAGAACACTATAAAAAATGATTATATAAAAATATATTTTTCCTGGCATCATGTTCTGTGGTTGAACATGCAGAATTTTAGTTGTGAAAGTCTCCAATTGGTACAACATAGCGGTGTTCTCCTGTTTTAGAGGAATTTTATTACGATATTGATAAAAATGTCAATGAAAACAACAAATGTTTAATAAAGTTGAATTTGATAAGTCTGCTTTCATTATTGTTTCGAGAATATAAAAGAAAACAAATATTACAGAAAACTATTCTCTTGTAGATGAACACTTCTTTTGAAGAAAAACAATCGTATTGCTTTGATTTTGATTTACTTTCAGGAACATTTACTCAATTTCCAGTATTTCAGTTACAAACCATGCATAACTATATGTAAAAAAACAATATGTGAATAAAATAGAGCAGATTCATTTCACAGATTCAAGGCTAAAAAGGAGATGGCTTTATTAAGTTAGAATTTACAGAGGATGGGGGAGGGGTTCGAAGGAGAGGTATATTTCATTTGGTTTCTGTATTCTGCTGCGACTGCTGCTTCTCTTCTTCTGTCTGAATATTTAGTTCCTCTTCAAGACGCTCTTTAGCTCGGACCACCTGAACAAAAACAGGAACAGAAATAACTGTGAGAACAGGAAAGTGGAAAACAAAATCCTGTAAATTACAAAATAAAGAATCATTACTCCAAGTAATTAATATATGCTGAATGTCATTAAACATAAATTGATACCAAATACAGAATCTTGCATGTAATGCATGTATTTTTGTATTTCTACTGTCTGTGCATTTATGTTCAAGTAGGTTATAAATACATTTAGCACATCTCTACACAGTTGTGTTACTTCCTTTAAAAATGCAACACTATTTCCAGGAGCTACACAGCATGGTTTCAGTGTAACTTTCAGAGTTATTCACTCATTCTCAGAATCAAAATGGTGACTAAAAATACTGTGCCATTTAACAAGAGGAAAACTTGGCATTTCCAGCAAGCTAGATAATACAAACAAATGAAAACTGAGGAATTCTTTTATCTGTTCATAATTAGGGGTTTGAAATTGTTTTACAGCTTTGTGGATAATGTTCTGTTATCTGTGCATTAAACATCCAGTCTACGTCGTAGTTAAAAATAATTTTAAAGTTTATGTAAACACTGCACATAACACTTAAGCATCTTGCAGCTGAAGATACAAAATACATACCTTTGATTGTAGATAAAATGAGCCGCCCACTGATTTGTCATTGACTTTAAAAAGGTGATCGTAATTCTGCAGAAGATAAACATTTTAATGTTAGTGTTCATTAGTCTGCATTTGAGCTTCATCAAAACTTTAAACAAAGAAACTGTTCCTTCTGTAATGATGTAGCAAGAGAATACATGCAGTCACTTTGTAATAAGTAAAAAACAAAATACATGTTTTTCATTTTGGTTCGGATCTGTTGCCATGCGTGTTTTTAAATAGCTGAAGCCGTTTGATGAAAAAAAAAAAAAATTTTCGTCAGGATTTCTGTCCTTTTTGGCAAAATAAATCTCAAATAAATGCACATACAGCCATAAAGGGAAGAAAAAGAATGCACCCTTTCTATTTCTACTAAGGAATTTACAGATTGGTATATTTATACATGTTATTCAGCTACACAGGTTATGATGCTCCTATATAAAACTAATCCAATTAGTGACACTAAAAACGGAGTTGAATTGAGAGTTTCATTACTAAAATCTAAATCCTTTTTTGTTTTATTAGATGATACAGCGATTCAAGGTGACCTCTACAAAAAGATACACTTCTGTAAGGAAGACACGAGAGTTTCTACCTTCTGAATGTCTTCAGGACTGAGCGTGGAGATGTTGAGGATTTGCTGAGCCTCCTGCAGGCTCATCCCAGAGATGCTGGAGGCTGCAGCTGACTGCTGACCTGTCCGACCCCGCGCCCGCGCAGCCGCTTGACTGGCTGTGAAGCAGAAAAATAATACACACAGCTATAATGAACACACACATAATTAAATATTATGACATAATTTGTATCAGAGCCTGTTGTGAAACAAATTAGGCAGCAGTTCCAATTTAATATTTATGAAGCAGAAAAGGGAAATATTATAGAAATGTAACAGGATGGCACCAAAAGACAGTGGCTGTCTATTAAGACAAACAGTTGAGCTTGTTTCAGGGTCTTACCTGCAAATTCTTGCTGTAATGCGCGGGCAAAAGCTCGTCCCACCACCTGTGCTCCCATAACTATGATCTGTGCCAGATATTTCGCCTGGAAAGAAAAATAAAGACCAGATATTTAGAAAGCATCAGGGTCAGCGGAGATTAATGGTCTAAACATGACATGATAGGTGACAGGTGACTAATGATAAACACTGATGTAACAAAAACGTCATAAACTGTGCGACGGTACAACAATATTTTTGTTAGACGCCAAGCTAACATCTAAAACATTAGATATTCTGTGGACGAAGAAGGTAAAGTCCCCTTAAAAAACGCTGCTGTCAAAAACAGCGACACACCTTTTAAAAATGTTGTCAAAGTCAACAGAGAATACAACGCGACTAAACGATGTTTACTTACCATCTTAAAATATTATTTAGCCTGTCTGTCGTCTGTCTTCGCATATGTAGCGCTGAAGGTTGCTGAGGGGTCAAAGTTCAAATATTACCGACGTTCAAGACGGTTCAACTGGACGCTATGTTTTGCAACACTGACACCTGCTGGCGGGGAAGTCTAACTGCAGCTCAAGTTTAGACTTCGCTCATTATTTCTCCATCACTAGTGTTTCGTTACATAAGAACAGATCATATTCATCAATAAATATTTCCCATGAATACACAGTGACAATAAGAACTGAGTTCATGAGGTGTTTATTGCAAGATGATTTAGAAAACAGTCCACAAACCTTTACTATAGAAAGACAGAAACAAAGTGTCTTATTTGCTGTATAAAAACATTTTTTAAAACATAGAGCAAGGCAAGTTAATCCAATCCAAAAATACCAAACAATCACAAGTATCTCTGAGAATCACATGTACACATCAGATAAACTCATTTGGCAACTGCCACACGTTTTCAACACGAGCATGCATGACTGAATCAGCCTGATCAAGCCAGTCCATCCGAGGGTGTAAACATGTTTATCTTGGATCCGTCTTGGGTTTCTGATGATATTGCTGTAGCCCTGAGTAAAGACTACACACTGGCTGTTGATGCTTCCACTGAACCTTATTAATACTGTGCTGTTTGTTTCACACCACAATCACTTATTAGTAGTCAAAGAGACAAATGAAAATTAGCTCATTTAGTAATATCCCTTAAAAACCGTCATAATTTCTCCATGAGTCAAAAATTTAAGTTAAAACTACCAAGTTGACAATAGAGAACAATCATCTTAAAGTATAAAAAGGCCCCTTAAAGACTCACCATGTAGGCTGTTTGGCTTTTAATGGATAAAAAATACATTGTTATACGTCTACCTATATTCACGGATGACAAAAGGCTAAAATCGAAACAGGACAAAAACACTACCCTACAAATCATGTTAAAATGGCTTTTTAAATTTGGCATAAGAATAGAAAATACATGTCGACTTTAGAAACTCTAGTTTATGGTCAAACATGAACACTGACGACCCTGTTGTATCATTAGAGGGGTTTTTGCACCTGAAGTTGAAACCTGTTACAGTTACCCTGTGTGTTTTCTCTGACCAAACTGGAAGACAAAGTTGTGTTTTATGCAGCTGCATGAGATCAAATCATTCAAATAATTAACTGTGAACCCATTCTTATGACTGGCCAGTACAACATCCAAGCACTGAAGAGGTAAACATTAACATCTAACAACTTTGTACACAGAAATCTTATGATTATAGCATACCTAAACACAGACAGTCTTTCCTTTATAGCAGAATACCTCAGTGTTTATTATCAAATCATTACCACAGAAAACATAAGAAGCTACGTTAAAATTCTCATCCAGTTATGTGTGGGTTTGTGTCAAAAACGGAAGTATTATTACTGTGATTGCTTTCACTTTGTTCACATTAAACTGATTTTGATTTGCGGATTATCAGAATTATAACTGAGATAGTCTTGATTTACACTCTCAATATTGTCATGATGTTTTTTTTTTCTTATACAGTGACATTGTGTGATCCATTCAGATCTGACCTACAAAAAAGCAAATTTTTATGTTAAAGTCAACATGAATTAAAGTGAAGTCTGATTTTCTAATACCTTACAGATACAAGACTAAAACCAGAGGGTGTTACATTGTGTTGGTGTTAATATTTTTCACAATGTGCAATATTATTTTGTGTTCAGTTGGCTGCAGAAGATTAGAAGATATCTGAGAGACTTGCTCAACAAAGGAACGTCAAATTAATTCCTAAGCTCCTCTTTGCTGTCAGCACCATAACTGAACCAAAGGCCAGAAGACGACTTCTTTAATCATCCTGAAAGACAGGGAGACCAAAGTGAGGAAAAGTGAAGTACACTTACAAAGAAACCTTTAATATATGCTGAGTCCCTTCCCTGTAAGTTTATAGTGAATGTTTGAACAGTGGTCAGCATTTTATTATGCTT
This sequence comes from Kryptolebias marmoratus, assembly GCF_001649575.2. Lineage (NCBI taxonomy): Eukaryota > Metazoa > Chordata > Actinopteri > Cyprinodontiformes > Rivulidae > Kryptolebias > Kryptolebias marmoratus. Next base: position 10,321,476 of record NC_051441.1, on the reverse strand, counting down.
TAAATCTTAAAAAAATTAAAACAAAAAAGAAAAAACTGGGTAAACCATTTCTGAAAGAATTCCTAATAAGTTTATGGTCTTAATAAAGGGTCTTTTTCAATATAAACTGATGTGTGAGCAAGTTCATTTTTTTGAAATTCTGATTGATATCTTTCTAAAAATAGAGAAAAGAAAAAACAAAACTAAACAAAACATGTTGTCCATACTCTATAAACCCGTTTTTCAATGTCTACCCAGTCATAAAAATACTAAAACCTAACTCCATCCTTTTCAGAACTGTGTAGAAACCTGGCATATGTTCACTCACCCACTCATCTTCATCAACACCCTCGAAGGCCTCCTGAGGCAGCGGGTCGTCCAAGTTCCCCAACTTGGCCACCATGGCACTCAGCAGCTAAATCCCACAGACACATATTTAGTGTTCAGATATCAGGCAAACACACCCCTATACCAGATATCATTTTACTTGTGTACATGCTTTGTAACTTTGGCTCAATATGTAAAAGAAGATGAACTGAATGGATGTTCTGAATGACTACAGAAAACAACCTTCTACTCACCTCCTCTTTTTTCTGTTCATCAGTTTTTTCTTCCAGGTAAACAGACGAAGGCAGGTACTTCCTCACTGGAGCTTCTTTGGGGGCCTCACTCACTGGAGGAAAATAAAAACACACACTGAACGAAACACTCAAATGTACCGGGACATGTTCAGTGCCGGCATGCAGACTGTAAAGGAAGCATCTCGATAAAGAGTTAGAGCCGTGCTGTTGCACCTGGTGTCATGTCTTTGGGCTTCAGGCTCATCTTTTTGTGCTGGCCGTTGGAGCCGGAGAGCCAGGCTGATGCGGTGAGCGCAGGTTCCCACCACACCACTGTGTCAATGTACACATCATCCTGGAAGAACTCTTTCTGAAAACCCAAAGTGGAAACAGATTTTGCTTATCAGATACAAACAACAGGAGGGGAAAAGCAGAGTGTTGTCATGTGCGATGCAGGTGGCTCACTTTGACCCGGGGCACTCTGAAGGCCACCGGCTCTATGGTCGTCTTGGTGAGCATCAGTCCCACAGCGATCTCCACATCACGCACGTTGCACTCTGTTTTAGGCAGAAAGACCATCCCCTGCAGGCAGAATTAGTCATTATCTGATTAACAGTTTAATCATTCATGAAGCACATTGGAGTAATCAGATGTATCAAAACCCATCAGATAAAAGTACCTTATGAGGCTCTGGAGAGTTGAAACTGCTGCATTCAATAAAGTACGGTTCTTCAGGAACCAGCTCGTAAATGTACACTCTGGTGTCACCCTGAAAAACAGAAAAATCCCAGTTTATATTCATCTTTTGTTTAATACAACTTGTCAAGCGTCGGCTGTAGAGTTTCACTCATGTTCTTACTTTTCCAGTGAGAAATGCAACGCTGGTATCAGGATCGTAGAAAGGAATAAGAGTGGAGGGGGAGACGTTCACAGAAGTGCTGGCTAAGGGTCCAGAGGCTACGGAGTCAGAAGGGTACAGATAGAGTCCCCTTTCACTGCGACTGAAGGACAAAAAGGATCAGTGGTCAGGGTTTCTTCTGAATGGATTACCAGCAAAAGAAATTAGCAGGAAATGAGCAAACTGGTCCTGATTTATGTGTAATTATAAAAGAAAGCCTTTTTTTTAAGGAAGGTCTCAATACTGCCAGAATAGTCAGCCAAAGTTCATTTCTGCTTGCTTTAATCGTTGCTTTGCACCAAATATGTTCGTAATTTGTAGCACCTGTCAAATCCAGACACCAGAAGGTATTTGCCATCGCACACCCACACAACACGAGCCCCTCTGTGGCCCTCTGGACCTGGGCCCTCCTGGATTCAAAAAAATGATTATATATAGAGAAATATATGCAATACCTTTTTTAGATTAATCTTTGATTTACATTAATGCAAAAATAGTCCTTTAAATGAATCTAATTATTAAAGAAATCAGTTTTTTATTGTTTATTCCTAAAAGCTGTGGTTAGTCTTTTTAAACCATTTTTAGCCTATAAACCAAAAGACAAGTCTCATTACTTTGTACAGTGTGTTATTTTACGTACTTGTAGAGGTGCAGTGGACTTGCGAGGGTCATAGATGCGAACTTTTCCATCTTTGCAAACGGTGGCCAGCAGCTTGCCATCTGGGCTCCATGCCATGCCGAACACCTGAACATAAACAACAAGAAGAAACAAACAAAAAAAATAAGATGAAACTATTGAACTTTAGGCAAATATATTCTCATGACCAATTTGTTTAATCACAAACCGCATAAAACAACTTCTGAAGAGTTAGCAAGGATTTCACAGTTTTTCTGCGTTAAATTCAAGTTGTTTGTGGTCTTTCCTGGTTCTTGGTCACCCACCTGGTCCTCGTGTCCGGTGAGGACTTTGACCTGTTCTCCACTCTCCAGGTTCCACAGTCTGACAGTGAAATCGTAGGATGAAGAGACCAGGATTCCACTGGCCAGAGGGTGAAACTTGATGGAGTAGATCTTCTCTGTGTGGCCTAGAAGGAGTCATGGCAGCTGTCAGTCAACTTCACTGTGATAATCGCCGTCCTACGGGGCCCCTGAAGGGTCATGCTCACCGAGCTAAGTCTTGCTCTCGCAATAATTTCACACCCTTTTTTAATTACTTGAATTCTTTACCATAACATAACATTTGAAACTGAATTGAATTCAGAAACAGCATCACTGCAAACAGACAAATTTTACTTTGTTCCTCATGTTTTTCCTCCTACCTTGCAAGATGAGCTCAGGCTCAGTAATGGTCTCTTTCAGTCCACCTTTTGGTACCCTCCACACCCGGATCTTAGCATCATCACCAGCTAAATAGGGACACACACATTTTAAATACACACTCCATCACATACATAAAAAAGAGATAATTAGTGATTAATGAGGCTTAAATAAAACTACAAGAAGTATAAAATTTGGCTTTGAGAATAGGAAATGTTCCCCTGAATACTTAAAAAACATCTAGGGCTTGTTTGTTATAAAATTTGAATCAACTCACCCACAGCAAGTCTGTGTGTGTCAAAAGGGTCCCAAGAAAAGTCGGCCACATTTACAGAGTTCTGGATGGTGGGAAAGGCCGTTTCTGGAAGTCTGCCCGGCTCAGAGCGCTGACAAGAAGAATCATAAATTCATACAAAAGCAGTAAAGTGCAGGAGAGAAAAAGACCAACTACAGTTTCACTTATTTAAAACCCTGATTTCTTTTCCCCCAAGCAGCTGATATACCTCAAGCACAGCGATCTGGCCTCCAGAGATGGAGAGCGGCACGGCCACACGCTGACGGTTGACACAGAAGCCGTCACACTCGCCAGGTGTAGTCAGGTTGAGGTTGCGGATGTTGGTGATGTGTGTGTCCCGGTGCATCACTACACCCTGGATGTGTCGAAACTTAGACGATGGCCCTGGGGAAAAAACAAACAAAACAAAAACAAGTAAAAACAAAATTTTATTTGTATTTGTATTTGTGTCTCAGGTGTGTGTGTTTCTACCAAGCAAGCTTTGGATAGCCTTGGTGCTCTGGCTGGGACTTGGACTGGGGACGAAGCCTGAGGAGAGACCGGAGGTGGTAGAAGGTGAGCGGGACGGGGCGGCGCTGCTGCTGCTGCTGGGGGTGCTCAGAGGACTGCTGGAGGTGGAGCAGCCACGAGGCTGATCCTGGAAAAGCAGAAGGGGGATTGTCAAGTCTCTTAAATTAAAAACAAAAAACTGCCTAAAATATCAATAATAATTTTAAACTTGTCTCTCACCTCTTTGCTCCCTGAACTGGCCATGTCCTTCTTGCCTGCTGTCTGTTTTGTTGGTGGTTTGGGCCGTTTGTCTGGATGGAGGCTGACTTTCTCCACCTGAGGACAAACGGAGCTTCTTGTTTTATCTGTCTGTGCTGTACAGACTGGAGTAACTTGTTGTGAGGGCGGGGGTCTGTTACCTGTTTGTTCCCTCCCTTCCACCACTCCTCAGCAGACATTGCTGGAGTTGAGCCCAGTGTGTCTGGGTAAAGGTCTTCATGAAACTCCTGGCCTGAATGCTGGAGGACAACGGGTCACAGGGGACAAGTGTATTGATTAAGAAAACCACAACAAGAAGCGAATCACGAGTCTACTGAATGTGTGGGCTCATCTACCTTACGAGGGACTTGGTAGCTGACTGGAACGATGCAGCTGTCCGTCAGCTGAAGAACACGCATCACTTCACAGGACATGACATCCAGCGCCAGCTTGGGTACCATGGCAACCCCTCGTGTCGACGCATCAGTTAGACAGTGGCTCACTAAAAAAGAAAGACAATCAATACTATAAAGGAGGCTGTAGTAATCTCTGAGTAGACAGATAAAAATCCTAGTTTCACCTTGAGATAGGAAAGGCTCAGAGGAGGAGATTTCAAAACAATCAATCCCAGTGTCTCCCTAAAAGAAAAGAAAAAAACATCATTAACTCAAAGTTATATCAAGTCAATTTGTCACAACAAGATAATGATCAACTAAGAAGTCAAATGTAATCCAATAGTACAGTTTGACCTGTAAAATAAAGAACAGATACAACATGCAGCGCTGTGCAAATATTTTAAACCACTCCTAATTTCTTTATATTTTGCTTTCAAGGAATCAGACTTTCTTGCAATCTCTTAAAATAAAAAATAAAATAAATATAAATAAAATATTCTTCTAAAGATGGTCAGGTGATGGACAGAAACAGTGAAGCAACCAAAGACCAAAGAAAATTGGAAGAAATATTAATTAAGACCACTTTAAAAGATTACAAGAAAGTCTGGATCCTTGGAGGAAAAAAACAAAGGAGAAATAAATGATGTTTAATGACCTCTGCACAGTACTAAGGATTCAATATGTAAGTCATTACTAAGTGATTTGATCTGACAGAACAAAACAAAAGTTATAGATTAACAGCTTACAATGCCAGCAAGTAGGAGCAGACCGGTGTCTTCATCAAACAGGGGGATTAGCATCCTGCGATTAAAGAGACAAAACAGAAAGAGTAACAATTAGTCACAAAAAGCTTTTACTCTTATAGTTTTTTTTAAACAGTATGTCAGAGGTTCTGTGAGATGGTCTACTTCGTTGCCACTAGGTGGCACAGTTTGCTCAGTTTTAGGATAAAAGAGTAACCAGAGTGAGTTCAGACACTCAAAGAATACTCCAACCTTTTTATTAGTAGAAATGGGAGCAAGAAATGGACTCATTCACTTAATCTTAAAATTGTTTTTTTACAACATTAATAATGAAGGCAAAGAACCATAAAATATTTTTATACTTCAATATTTTGCTGACCAATAGCTTGAGTGTTTTGATTAACTGCTGATGTATTGTTTAACTAGTATTGCACAACAAAGACTTCAAGCTCAAATTATATTTAATTTAATCATGTAAAACACAAAATGAGAGGTGATAAATAGCTAATTTATGGCTATCAAAGAAGATTCATTTTCTGTCATATAACCCTTTTAGCTGTACCTCAAACCTTCATCAGCTCAAGCCTAAACAAATCCACAGTCACCTGCTTCCTCTCATAAACTAAGAGGATCGAGGGCGGCAGAACTTAGGATTTAATGAGGAAAGTAGAATTGAGCAACTAAACAGGAAATAGTTCTACAAATGCTGGCAAATCTCTCTTTTTCTCAACCTCTTTGTTCTAAAATCTTTCCTCTCTCCCTTCAAAAACGGCAGCAACAGTCGGCCTGTGTGCACGACTTTCAGGGCGGGCACAGACGGGATGAAAGAGGACAGAGGCTGATTAAAGTGGAGGGTGGCACTTCCAGTGATTGGCTTATAATGATGACCTTGGGAAATGGTACTATTCCAGGGGAACGCCACTCGAGACTGACAGACCGCTGATGTAATGCTCTATGTATGACAATATAATGACCGGGTTAGTTTGTGTACGTTTCTTACTACACACAGTGACACGTGAGGGTTTGCTGTAAGTGGAAGATGTCACAGCGAACTTAAAAAGCATGAAACTACACGCCTTCCATTTATCTGTATGAATCTAAGCAGAAAACGTTGGGTCTGTCATCATCACCTCTCACATCTTTTGCTCGGTTGACAGTGACAATAAATCAGATATTATCAGTGTGAGACCATTTTCAGAGGAATGTTTTTTGTTTGTTTGTTAAGGCATCTAAAAAATGCTTGAACTATGAGTCATTCATACATAAAATGGCTCTTAAACTCAAGGAATGAACCATTGTTGTGTTTACGCATAACAGATAACTAAGCAAAAAACTTTTTTACAAAATTATACCTTTGAGCACTGTTATTAACAGCCTGCCATGACAAGATATAATTTACTTGTTTCATTAGTTGAATTAAAGAAAAACATCAACAAAAACACAGAATAGAGAAGTATAAAATATTACTTTAAGTACATCAACTAAAGGAAAAAACTAATAGTCAGATACCTGGACAGGATTAAAAATAAGTAAACATGAAGTCAATTTCCAAACTAAAACAGTGAATGATGCTCAATAAGTCAGGTAAAGACTCTTTTTAAAGAACAGAAGAAGGTCTGGCTTCTTAAAGTAAAATATAAAAAACAGAAGGTGGATCAACATTTACATTTTCTTTTACACTTCCTGAATCTCAAACAGAAGACCTTGCTGTAATCTTCAGGGTTCCGCTTTTGGAACAAAATAAATCAAACAACAACAGGGATTTACAATAAAATGATGAATTCCTTGTTTAATGTCAGTTATTTTGTTTTATGTGTCATGTGATGCCACACCGATTGGCATAACTTCCTAAAACTAAACCATGAACCTTCTGTAATGTGAATGTTATTGTTTTTCTCTACAGGTGTTAAAGACAGGTTCAAGTAGTTCTACCTCTTCTTCTCCTCTATGTCACTGTCGTCGTCTTCTGCCAGGTGGGAGATCAATTAAAAACTGAGCATGTATCAGACCTGGGCCTCCCTCTCCCCTCCCAGGCTTGTGATGCCAGCGAGGGGCAGCCACGCTTCGTTAGGTCCAGTCTGTGTTCCCATGTCCGAGTCAGTCCACAGGGATCCCCTGAGCACCTCCATTCCCACAGCCCTCTCCTTCACTCCAACCTTCCCCACCTTGCTTCTGCCCTGAGCTCTCTCTGCACCTCCGATCCAAATTATTTCTCCGAACTGCCTCGACGTTCTCGAACGTCTTATCTCTGGTTTTCTCACAGTAAATGGACAACAAGTCAAACAGCCACATAATAAGAGCGGAGCTTAATCACTGATAGTGGCCTCTGTTTACTGTCGTTTTCACGCTCCACCTCCCCACCGGCCTGTTTTCCCACACAGTAAAACACATGCATGCATGCATGTACACACTTGCACACAAGGGCTAATGATGCTGTTTAGCGATGTGTGGGTACATGCTCTTAACAGCAGCATGTCTCAGAAAAACAGAATTAATTCTTGGAGTAAGTTCTTTACACAGATCTCACATGGGCTGATTATCAATGAAAAACTGATCACAGACTTCTTTCAAAAAAGACGTAAACAGCGTTGTAACAAGTCCAGCCTGACACTCTAATCCACATCTTTTCTTGAATAGGTTTCATCACATGTGATAAAACATATCAAATTATGCTAAAATAAGCTAAATAAGCAGACATAATCTGTTTGCTGACACACTAAAAATAGGGCAAAAGCAAGTTTTTACACTTTAGGCCATTCTGCGCCTCCTAATGTCTTGACACATTTCAAACCCTTCCAACACTTTGCAAAGAGCCGTACGATGATCCCAAAATCCCCTTCACGGTTTCCGTCTGTCACTGCTCCTCTGCTCATACCAGAGTTTACACAAAACAGAAAGCAGAGAGAGCACGCCTCCTTTCACGTCTGCCATCACCTCACACAGACCTGAACGAAGATCATAAAATGACCTTCTGCTCATGACAGCAGCCATCAGCACCAGCAGATATGATGGCTTTATCACTGCTGCCCACGTGTGTGTTTGTGCGAGTCTGAAGCAAACCAAGTAAATTAGGATTATGAAAATGTGTTGGCATTTAATAATGTGTAAGACAGAGTAAAGATCTAAAAAACTTATGAAGGGTCAGACAAATGGACAAGTGGACGACAGACAATTACAGAGATGGGGTGTATATTACTGGACATCTGCAGCTGAGAAGAAATCTTACAAGGTAATAAAGTTCAGCTGCATTCTTATTTTCCTTTAAAAAAAAGCTCACCCCACCCCTTCAAAAAAGAAAAAAAATCCTCAAATCTTCCTAAACCGGACATATACTGTATACATGTCCCACTACAGGAAAACACACAAAGTTTTTTCATAAAAATGCACAGAAACCAACACAATATGCTCTTGTGTGAGCAGATACAGCCACTGATAGCATCGGACATATACAGTAATGTATATAGATAAAGCTAATGGAAGTAGCCTGTTGAGATATAAGGTTATGGGCTGAGCTATGACCTGATCAGTATCAGTCAAAGGGACCTTTCTCTGCTGTCTTAGATCATGACCTTAAGCTTGGCCAGCCTTACTAATAAAAACACACACTAAGACACGTCACAATAAGCTCCAGATGACAGGTAGTGAGTCAGAAAAAAGAAAGAACAAAAAAGGAGACAGGCTTTGAGAAATATGACACCAAAAAATGTTAGTCGGCGTGTTTTATGGGTTTACATTATTATTCAAATATTGTTGTTTTTCTGGTTTGGTCTGACACTCACATTCTCTCTAGACTGAAAAAAAAGGTCAAAATTCTTTCAAACATTTGATTTGATCCAAACTATTCTGTACAGTGAGTACGCAGAGTTACAATACGTGTCTATAAATTACTTCACACTACTTTTTTCTTCATCACGCTCTTGTCTTTATCAGTTTCTGGATTACGTAACCCCCTGTCAGTGAGAGTGAGTGGCACACTATCACTGAGGGTGAAGAGTCTGCTGAACTGTGAACTCGATCGGCCCTCTTTATCACCCCGCCTGACTCCTCAGACTGCAGACCTGCAGCCCATCCAGAGCTATCAAACTGTCTCTGGTCAGCAGGGACTCTCAAGTAAACCTTTGAAAAATCACACAGAATCACAGAGGTATTTAGAGCAACCGTAAGCAAAAACGTCAGGCATGAAACAAGACTTAGTGAGTCTTGAATCACAAAATTTTAGGTGCAAAAAAACAAGGTTAGTACTTTTCAATACAATCAGTTGAGTATGAAATTAAATGGCCTCTTTGGGTTATTTTGTAACATTTATTTAGAAGCAGTTAGGATGTTATTTCAAAAAAAGTGTTCAATGTTGTTTAAAAAAAAATGAAATACAAGATTATCATCTATCATCAGAATCAAGGTCTAAATAGTTTAATATAGCTGTAGCAAATACAGATACTAATCATAACTGGCAGCTTTTTTAAGCGTAAAATTAATGGAATGTAAAGTGCCAAATAAGCAAATGTGGATGTTACATTATGAAACTGTGAATGCTGTTGTTAGCTACTTAAATGCTTTTTTTTAAAAAATATATCAAAGTGGGCTCCATAAATATATCATACCATCCAGGTCTGACAAGTGATGCCAATGTGGAAACATATTAGACTTCCATTCTTTCACTGCCAACTTTTGTAGATGCAAAAACAAGTTGGACTAAATCAAAGTCTACACTTCCTCAACAAACCTTTTGACTTTAGAGTCTGTCACTAGTTTCAAATCTTTCTCACTGCAACATGTAGTTCATTTGATAAAGCTTTGATTACAGGATAAAATAGGTTACATGTGGTTAAAAATAAGTAAAGCCAATGACAGGAAAAATTATGTTATTTGTTGAGACATTTGTGATGATCAAGAACTCAGTGGGCGATGCTAAAAATGGCTAAATCTAAACTTTTATAGTGACATTGCAGCCATTTTAGCTTCTTTGGAACTCCCAAATGGGAAGAGTCACACCTTTAACTAGTTCCAACATGTTTCCATACTAACAATAATATTACTGGGCTTATTATTCGAGCAAGTCTACTCTGACGAGCACTGTAGTTTAGCATAAACACAAGCTTTCAACTGCATCTTACACAGATAAAAGCTAAACAGCAGTTTTGTAAACTCAGAGTCATAACCCAAGTTATCAGAATTCATCTTCTGGAGGCCATTACTTTCTGGAAAAATTATAGAATGGAAATCATCAACTATGGAAGCAAATGGTGCAGTGATCATTCTAAAGGACATGATTTTTGGAGTTTTTTTAAATTTTTTATTACAGCTTAAGAGATGTAGCTCCAACTTCAAAGTGTGACCATACAAGGACATACTGCACCTCCAAGTTCTTTTCACATTCACTGTCTGATTATAAAACAACACAGGAACGATGAGTTATTTAGCAGATGGGCTGTGGTGATGAAGTGTTGGCTGTTATTTCAAAGAATGAGCATATAAACCTTAAAGTTATTTCTAGAACCGCTATCTGATGAAGACAGTTCATAAGACCAGGAGATCCCTTATTTAGTGTTCTGATAACCTTTCTTCTTTCTTCTAGCAGGGACAGAACACACACTTTCATTCTCTTTGTTATCATTCGTGTGTGAAAGACCTGGACACAGCTAATGGCCTTATCCTCATTTACACTGCAGGCCCAAGGGTGTTAACATTTCCTCTACAATGGAAGGACTGGAGCAGAGTAATCCACTGACATTAAATGGGATTCCTAACAGAACAACACAGAAGCACTAAATCATCTCCAGGATATGAACTCCAAAGTCACAAAAATGTTACAAAGTGAATACAAGTTACAGAAAAATATAATCAAATAGCAGTAAATATGAGTCAGCTGTAATATAAAATGCTTTCAAGTTGAAGCAATCCAGCAAAATTAGTAAAATGTGCAAAAAAGACAATTAATAGACAAAAATTAACTTTTTTATTGTTGTAAACTCCAAACTATCAAACCTATACACTTGTACTGTCTAAATGTTCACAAATGCTCCTTTTTACAGAAAGAAAAAAGGAGATCTCAAGTATGCAGTTGACAATTTGATAGTGCCCATTTTGAGACAAGATATATATCTTTTTCTGAAGCCCAACAAAATAATTTTTGTATGCATCAAAAGGTTTGCTATAGATGCCTAAATGTGACCAAATAACCAGAGTAAAAAAAAAGGGTTAAGGTTTTTTCAAAAATATAACTTTTACTGTTGTTAATGAAAAAAAATAATAAATGAACCCACTTTGGGCATTTTTGGAAGTCCTCTTAAAAAAAAAAAGAAGTCAGTCAATTAATTGAGAACTTAATCATTGGCAGGGTTGATCAGTCGTGGATTACATGGGCTTCTAGTTACTGTGCTAAGAACTTATTTAATTAAAATGTAAATCCAAGTTAAAAAAAAAAGACTAGGTTGTCTCCTAGTCTTTAAAAAAACTTCTATATTTCAATCCCAACAAGCTGCACATTATCCACGCTGTGAGCTGAAATGTACTACAGTCTGACTTTGGTTTTCCACTGAGTGTGTTTTTTGTTTCCAATATGTTTTTAATAGGTGTTTTGGGTCTGCTTGCCTAGCTACCTTCAGTAGCCATTTCATTAGAAAGGAATTAGGTTTGACGCACTGCGCTCCTGAGAGTCAAAGAAAAGTGGGGATTGTCAGCTGAAGGGGCCAGCTGTGGCCGTGTCTGAGCCCCAGTCTCAGAAGGGCTGCCAAGCGCCCCCCTTTTGATTCACTTCATCTGGCCCCTGTTGACCAGCACACTCAGACGAGCACAACTAGTGGCACACAGGAGCACACGCAGAATCTAATTAAACTTAGGCCCTTGACATCAGGTCTGCAGTGATCCATCTCACACTTCCCATAAACTCCCTGAAGTCCGCACACAGAAAACTCCAACAACTTCAGATTTCCCTCCTGTCCTCAAGAAACAGAGTAATTCTTCATTACAAGCTGTCATTGGTGTAGCTTCTTCTTGACAGATTCAGAAACCTTATTTATTTATTTATTTATTTATTTTAGCTAACCAGTGTACCGAACAAAACAATGATGTTTGGCACTGTGTCTGCACCATTTACCATTTTAACTAAAGCATGTGTAGAAAAAGAATCCCCCTTCTATGTAAAAGATAAAGCAGAGACTGCTGTCTGAGCACATGATGGACAGAGCATCTGCTTTACATAATGCAGGCATTAAAAAACCCCCACAATCTTTATTTTTATAAGAGGAAGCACAGGGAAGAAAACCAGCTTTAGTTGGTTTGACAAATATTTACATATGACTATCCACAACACACACACAATTCTACTTATTTTAGATAAATAAGAATAATCAGAAAAAAGTTCTCAGAAGTTACACACAGTCATAGTTTGAACAAAGAAAAACTAACATGTACCCCCCAAAGTAAGACACTTTAAATGTGTGGTAAACTGGTCCAGACTGGCTCAGCTATAAAACAGCCAGGTCATTGGTCATAAACTGGTAGGAGGGCTCCTTCCCCTGACATTCAGAGCTGGGTGGAGCTGGGAGTTCTGCAGAATGTGGGTGGGCATAAGGAAGTCAGGGTATGCAGAAACTGTTAGAGTAAGGAAGGGTGTTAAAAGTCCTAATGGGAAACATAAATCCTTTACATGCACATTAAGAAAGATAGTTTGAGGCTAATGACAGAAATAAATAGCAGGGCTGTGGTGTGTTTGGTTTGTATCCCTGCTGTCTGCTCTGTGTGTCTATATCTGGGAAGTGCTGATGGCCGAGGAGCCCTGGAAAAGATGCGTTCCACGTTAACCTCAGGGCCCCGGCTAGATGACCATTAAATGACCTGTCGTCGAGGGGCCTGGGAACCGTGGGCACCCATGACGCCGCCAGAGGAGAGAAGACGAAGGCGCCGAATGAACGGAAAAAAGGGTGAAGGTCAAAACAATAAGGACTTCCTACACTGTGATATTATAAATACAAAGTTTGGTTCTTGTTCTAATTGCATGACACATGAGGACAGTTTGAAGATGTAAGATGTTTTTAGGTATTATTAAATTTTTGGCAGCAAATTATCTGCTAAAACATGATACAGATATATTCTGCTAACTTAATGAAACATTTTATGCAACTTTGGATGCATCTGAGCTCACAAACTACATATAAATCCAAGTTTCAGTGTGCAAGTTAAATAGAATAATGTCTAAAACAGGTATGTCTCTTTATAATAAAAAACAGATGCATAAAACAGACCCCCAGTTCTCCCAAAGAGACATCCACACAAACAGTCTGAAAACATGAAAATATGAATTGAGGTCATTTTTTTCTCCAACTGTTATCTTCCACTAATTTTGATTTGTTTCTTGTCACTTTGTAGTCTATTTCTTTAAATCTAATATGTATTTTTTTTTAAATTATCACTCACTTTTATCTCATTTAGACTGTTCCCCTTTAGTGATTACTGATTACTGAATGGCTTAATTTCAGCTGTCTTATTTTTTATCCTGCTTTTTTACATGGTTTTCTGTGTAAATTTTAAGTTCCAACAATCTGTATTTACACATGTTTTGACTCTTCTGTCTTCCAGGTCTGCTTTATCAGTCAGTTAACAGAGTTTATCGGGGGCCCGGGCGACTGCGGATCTGACTCATCTCTTTGTGAGACACACACACACACACACACACACCTTACTGTATGCAACTGTGTCCAAACTTGCCTTCTCTGGTTCATCTAAAACATAACTTTATCTTAATCCTCCTCTGCTGATTTTTCTTTTAAATCTCAAGAACAAAAATTCCACACCATACCGGATAAAATAAAATCTTCCATCTGTAAAAACGCATTGTAACTCTGAAAACAGTAAACATTTAGGAACGGGAAGATTGTTTCCAGAGTGATAACAGTGTCCTTCTCAGAGACTTACATAAAGTTTCACCTACAGTCATGTGAAGAATGAGTACAACAACTTTTTGAGTCAGAACATAATAAAACAGACATGGTTCTTACCAGATCGTAAATTTAGTAAATAGAACATCTAATACAGAAAAACACATGACGAATTACACAAATTACCATCAGATCTCCTGCTGTGTATCATGACCAAAAGCAGTCTCGTTTGCTCAAACGCAAAGCCAAAGTCACTCTGTTATATTTTGTTAAGAAGAAACAAATGTACTTGTTCATTTACAAACTTTACTTGTTCAGTCTTTTTCTTATTGTACTGTAAAATCCTTCAACAGTTAAAATTTAACATGAAGCCTGTAGACTCTGAGATGTAGCTCTTATTTGCAGTTTTTCTGATGATTGCATGAAATGACCTTGAGGTGAACTAACTGGGAGGTCCAATGCTGGGAAGATTGGCATCTGTCTTATCTGTTTTTCCACTTGTGGATAATCTTTCTCATTGCAGAATGATGGACCCTAAGTTGTTTGGAAATAACCTTTAGACCCTTCCCAGAGTGATGAGCAACAACCGTCCTCCTTGTCTCAGGTTAACACACACATCTAAGGTCTCCAGAGGAGCAAAGATGTGTTCATACTTATCAGTTAATCAAGTGCATAAACTTATCTATTCCAGGTAAAGACATAAAAAATAAGTTTGACATTTTTACCCAATAACTTCACCCAAAAAGTCTCAAGATTTTTTTATTCTCAGACAGAGATTACCTCACCTTTCTTCTTTGTGCTGGGTTAAAAAAAAAACCTGAGCATTACTCTGTGTGAGACCAACACACCCACACTAAATCATCTGTTTTAATGACCAAAGAAGCAATAAGTAGAGTGAAAACCAATAAAAGCCTCACGGAGCAGAGCAGATTTATTATTGAGAAATGGTCAGGGAGGAAGAAAAGAAATGGAGAGAGACTGACACAGACAAAGATAAGATTGCTATCACATAGACGCTTTAAATTACAATAGTTATGCATGTGTTCATACATGTATGTGTGTGTCTGAGAGCAAGTGTCCTCATTAGAATGCTTTGAGCAATATTGTTCAACATCTGGGGGAGTTAAAGGGAAAGAGAAAGCAAGAAACAGTTACAGAAGACTAGACAGCCTTGGTATGATAGCCTTGATGAGCGGCAACTGGTACAACCAGATCCAGTCCGATTACTGCCCCCTTGCATGTCAAAACACACGTTTTTCTTCACGGTGTTTTCATATTTCTGTGTGTATCTCATCAGAGGAGAAGCCATATTTGTGACCACACATAGTAAATGAGAACTGCTAATGTGTTGCATTTCAAATAAATACAAATTTTTCCAATTGTATTGATCTTTAGTGTAAATGAATTATAGGAATTGGCCGTAAAGAGAGACAAGAAAACTACATCACAGAGGCAAATGAAGTATGACAGAAAACAAAAAATATTTATAAAAATGTTTGGTTTTGCTGTATTGCTTACTTAAATGCTGCAATTCTGAATTGTCTTGGTTTCTGACATGTGATTATTTTGTCTGAAATGTTGTACTTTCAGTATTTTTTCTTTACCACACTGATCTCCACACAGAAATCCCCGCTTTCAGTGAAGTCCAAGAGCCACCATCTCTTTACAACACAATGCTGACCAGACATTTACAAACCAGCATCCAGGCTCATTCAGCATGCCTCCTCCGGTGCATGACCACGCAGCTTTGAGAAAGGTTGTGGACACTGCTGATTCACATTCATCTGAAGAACCAAACTAAGGGCTGTTCATGTTACACAGAGTTACAACAAGGTAAACGAAACACTTAAAACATGAACACCTCGATAAAAGTAAAGGCTTAGTATTCCTTGAAGGAATGCATATCGCCAGCTGCCTTTCATGCCGGAGTTTAAAACTAAAATCATGTTATGATGAGAAAAGAAAGGAGTTGTAGCTGTTTTGGTCAAACCTTGTAAATAACATGCTTTATCTCATGCAATTTCACATGAACTGTTAGCGCTTAAAGTATTTGTTGAGGACTACTTTGAGCTACAACCACACTAAGTTTTAGCTCAATATCTGTAAAACTGACTGAGTCATTTTTGCGTTGGCTAATGTCAAATAGCTACAGTGGCCATCTTGAATTGGAATGCCTCCACTATTGCTTTTTGCCTTTGGCCGCAGGCGATAATAATGACAGCAAAAACCAGAGCAGCTCCCTACATCTCATTTCTCTCATTTAATCAACTACTTGACCTCCTCTTAATGTCAAGACCTTCGCATCAATCTCTTCATGTCACGGTTATCAGTGCAGTGTGACACACACCCGTTATCTGTGTGGTTGTTTGTGTTTAACTTCTTTTGTTTAACCATGCAGGTCATTTTAGAGGCAAATTACTCAGCGACTGTCAAGTTATAGTAAAACACCGAAGCTTTAGAAAAAAAGTCTTGTGTTATTATAAAACACAGAGAACTTGAACATTAAAGCTAATCTGAATTCCTTAAAGAAGACATACTATGCCACAATACCTTTTCACAAGTTTACACAATCTCCTGAGGCCTTAATTGCATCTTTGTAATATACTGGGATAAGAATGTAACAGGATTATACCAAAGCTCTTTTATAATTTCTGTCTTCCTATTTTAATTGCAGCTGATTTTAGGGACTAGGATGACACTTGGCTCCCATCATTCCTTTTATTCTACTAGTTTTTTTTTTTTTAACATATATACAGTATAATCACACACATTACTCAAACTCTTGGAAAAAGCCCTCAGTTCAAACCCTCAAAGTTTTCACAGCAACAACAAAATAACTCCTAGTAAAAAAGTTTTCTCTGATATAGTATATCTAAAGTTTTACGTCAAGTATAAAAAATAAAAACCTCTCATCTGAGAGCACCGGTCCAACCTGATGTGATCTGAATGGCTGCTCTCATCGTCCTGTTAGTAGAGTTTCTGTCTGATACAGCAGTGCAGTCACAGTAAGCATTCTTAAACTAAGCTGCTGCCACTTTTGCGCTGAACCACAGGCATGCTGCTCTTACTCAATACCTGAAATGCCAAAGTGCAGAGTAAGAATAAGGCTGAGAGGAATGAAGAAGTGAGCAGACGACGAGTTGTCGCCAAAAGAGCAGGTAATAAGGAATGAGTTGACATGCATCTTCATAGAATCCCGACTGGTTTCTGTAGCATTTATTTTCATACATTTGTTAAATAAATTTGGCCACCAAAAGAAGCTGCCCAAACAGTGCCGGCATTGTTGGCAGAACTAAAAAAACTGAACAAATTTAAGAAAGCAATAAAGATCTCATGGGAAAATGCCACTTTTCCATGACCCTGTCCTAAAGTGACCAAGGGAGTGGAGGTCAGCCACAGGCCCTCTCAACCCAACCTATTCCCCTCCTATCCCACACCGGCTCCGTAGGATCACTCTGCATCTACTCCCCCTCCAATTCTCACATCAGAGCGTTAACAAAATACTGAAATCCCTTCCAGTGATTTTAACTCATGCGAGAATACATGGCCAGTTCTAACTGCTCTGCCAATGAATTTATGTTACCACAGCTAACACAGATCTAGTTTAATTGGCTTATTAGCAGTAATTTTATACTTTAGCAAGCGATAGTTGAGGTTGCAAGTCTCTACCATGATTATTTTGTGGGTCAGAAGTTGAAAAGTTTCAAAGCTAAGGAACCAGCTGTGCTGTCTGTCTCACTTCAAGAACAACAGACGAGTAAACCTCTAAGTCAACTACAGTCTGACCTCCCTAAAGGTCTTAATGTTTATTTGCTGCCTTGTCTTTTTCTGCATGCTCCAGTAATCATTAAAAATCATACATACAACTGCTTGAGGTCTTTGTGGTGAGGGCCTTTTCATGTTAATGAGCCCAAAACAAGACGCTCAGTGTGCTCTGATGAGACCAAAATGCCAAAATCAGGCTGGAGGGAACTGCATATAAGACTAAAATGATTATGATCCTGAAGAAGAATAAAACCCAAAAACTAATAACATTATGAAAAACAAGAACCATATGTAAAACTCTTGTGTTGCCTGGAGCCAGGTCCACTTACTGAACATATAACCCCCTCTCAATGACTAATGGTGAGAAAGGGTAAAAATACATTTTGAGTAAACAGCCTTTTCACCCTGTTGTAGTTCACTAAAGTTACAAACTGATCCTTGAGCCACACTGGTTCTAACTAACTAAGGTTGAATAACAGGACTTGTGAAGATAAAACATACACTTGTTGTATTTCCTACAGCTTCCTCTAAAGAGGACAGTTTTATATGACTTATATAATGGATGGGTAAAACTGACAACAAAAGATAGGTGGGAACAGTCAACATTTGGTGTATTTGATGGCATAATTAGGTGTTTGCTTTCACACAAACATTAACAACTTCTGCTTTCGGAGCTCTCATTACTCCTCTCTTCACTAGCTGTATTTTTTTCTTCGACACATTCTGGTTCCCATTGGAGCTTCTAATTAACCCTGCGTGCTCCTCATTTCTTCCTCTCCTTTCTTGGGTTCCTCCTCCTTTGCATTGCACCATATTTCCCATGAATGTTGTCTCAAGCTGTATGGTTTAAGGATACTGTGGGAAGAAACTTGGGCGTTGCAATGATGGCACAGCAGCGTTTCTAGGCAGCCCACACGTACATTTATTCGTGACCATAAGTTGTGGGGGAAAGATGGCATTCTTGCCCCCAAAACACAAATGAACAGTTAAATGAGTGTACATGAAAGTAAAAATATTGAAAAGAATACAAACATGAAAACATTATACTATAACACCTACTTTGCACATCAATAAACAAATTAGAATCCAGATTTTTATTTCCAAATGATCATTGAAGAAGAGTAAAACTGGAAATATATCCTCTTATTAAACTACAGTCTTTCATTTAAATCACATTACTTTTTTCTTTTTTCTGCATGTTTTGGATTCTTCTTCAGGATAGTATAATTCCTAACAATAAATCACATGTAAGTTTATATCCACCTTGATCAGTGCAAGATCCACAAATGTCGGTTAAATGTGAACTTACAGTGAAACTGGAACAAACTATAAAAGTTTTCATGAATCATTGAGCCAAAACACGTAAACATACTTGAAGGAGTAAATAAAGAACAGAATTCAAAGAGATTAAAAGTGAATATAAGAGTGGACTGTTTTTGAAAACTGATTAAAAACAAAAAGAAATGCCCGTCAGACATGCTTCTGTGTGGCAGACATGCCTCTTAGTGGGCAGGAATTGGCTCGGCTCAGCATCAGTGTTTTATTGGTTTTCCTGGGCAGTGTTACGCGCTGCCTCACCATCTTTTACAGAACCATGGTGATTAGGAGCCCAACGAGGTAACGGCACCACAGCCACTGGACTGGGATTTACACTCCTGACCAAATGCCCCCATTTGGTCAACACAAACGTATTCTGGATCTGTCTGACTTCAACAGAAGCAGAAACCCCAACTGTTAAATAAAATGACTCAGAAATCTATCCACACGCCTTCTTCTAAATCTGCCTGACAATGAGAACAGCTGCAATCGATTTGGTAATATTATTCATTTTTCTTTGAATTTTTTTTTTATGGTATGAAAACAACTACCTTTTAAATATATACAACAGGATAGCTGATTGTTTGATTTTAGTAGTAAATCTTGTTAAATGTTTTTACAAGTTAAGAAATCCAACCATTTGGGAATAAAATATATATTTTTAAGTTAATAAATAAAAAACAATATTTATTTTCCAAAATTCTATATTTTGTTTTTATACAACATCAAAATGAGATACTTTTTTTTGTGGAAAATATTACAGTGAAATCACTTACAAACCTATCAGTCATTACAGAGATATAAGTGGTTATGTTAACCTAAAGTAGATGTGAAAAAGATTAAGCTCAGTTTTTTTTTCTTTACATTTATTGATTAATTCATCCTAGTTAGACTTCCATTTCTTGCAGCAAAATAGATTTATATTTATGTGTAAGAAAATGAGACTAAAAACACTGCCTTCAATGTTTGATCAATATTAGCAACCTGGGCCAAGCATTAACTTTGTGAGGCTTGATTGTGTGTGACAAAGTACAGAAAAGTTCAAATATAGTTGGATTCTTTCTTTCTGTTTCCTAAACATGTACAACTTAGCAGCGGGAATGACTGAGGAGGTGCATTTAGACCCTGCGGGGTAGGTGTAAAATCATTTCCCTGTTCCAGTAATTGTCTGTAATACCTTGCAGATGGTATTGTGTGTGTGTGTGTGTGTGTGTGTGTGTGTGTGTGTGTGTGTGTCTGTGTGTTATTTGGATAATAGTTCTTACTGTAGAAGCAGGATGAGAGTGAGGTCAAGACATTCAGAAACCACAGACTTCTATGAAAAAAGGGTAAAATGTACACAGTGAGCATGGCTCAACAAGTGGAACCAAAGCCCCTCTTGTCCAGAGGATTCTGAGGTGGGGGGTTGGTTTCAGGAGACACATACGGGTCAGAGAGAGGGCTGCATGTTGAATAATTTTCTTGTTGGAGTTTGGGAGTCAGTAACACAGGAAGAGTGAAAGATTTGTCATGGTTTCGGTTATTTTTACAGTTTTTTACCAACATGTGGTGAAAACAGATCTTCTGCAGGAAGGCACAGGGGCAAAGAAATATAAATCTGAGGAAGAGGAGGCTGCAGGTCTCTGTGTAATTTAGTGACATGTGGCTAAAAGTACACACTGGAAGTGTCACACTTCTCCAGAGCTATCACCTTACTGCACCTTGCAGTGACTGGCTGACATGGAAATAGTCTCCCAGCTGCCAGTGCATTAGGAAGCATGATAGCTCTCTTAGCTTGAAGATGGAGCAACCATATGTGTACCGCAAGTTTACTGTGGAGGCAATCAGGATGAAGAGCATGAACAGATAATAAACTTAATAAAGTCTAACATTACTATAAGTTACTGCATGTTTTTTTCTATTTATCAGTTTCATTTCATGCATATTTTACTGTTCGCAAACAAAAGGCGAAGACAGAGCTACAATGTTTTTGCCCTTGTCTGTTAGCAAAATATCTCATGAACCACAGGATGGCTTTACATGAAGCTTGCAGAAATTAATCACTCAACTGATTAACCTTTGGAGCCAACCCAAGTTAAGATGGCCACCACAGCTAAATGACATTAGCCAATACAAACATTGCTACAAATCAGTCAATTTTACAGACCCTGATCTAAAATTTGATGTGGTAACAGTTGAGTCATTCGCAACACTTATATCACATGGTATTGTGGTTAACGTTATTTTTAAGATTTAACCAAAAACGGCTCCAGCTCTCTCATTTCTTAACATAAAACCTTCTGAGTTTAAATATCTGGCATGACAGGCGGCGGGCGATAAGCATTCCTTCAAAGAGTGCCAATCCCAGGTATATGATCAAGCTACCTTTTGATGAACCCAGGAAGCTGAATTATCTGCATCATCTGCACACTTTATACTGAGAAACATTAAATCGAATAAAACGCTGCAACCTTGGATGCAGTTAAAATGAAACCTGTAACGTCTCATGCTCCAAACAGGTCGTGCAGGAAGGACTTAGATGGTGAACATAAAGAAGGCTGGAATTTCCTGAGCACTCGGGCTGCAAGGTGAGTTGTTTTTTTTTTGTTTTTTTTTGTTCGCAGCGCGCCTCGGCTCGCTCCTCCCATCCCTCCTCGCTGCTCGCTGCTCTCCAATAAAGCGCTTTTTGTCCAGGGAGTCGGCACTTCGCTTCGGCGCATTCCTTGACGTGGAGGCTGGTGTACCTCTCCGTGGATTTCACGAGTTAATAGCTTTCCGTCCACACACAGAAAAGCCCAACTTTTAGATCCATTTTAAAGCTCACACGCGGATGAAGAGCCCAGTTTGTGGAGTTAACATCGGTGATCTGCTTCTTCTTGGACACAAGCGCGACACTGCGCTCCCAACCTCACATTCAAAGTGACGGGTAAGAGTTTCCTGCTTTACTAACTAAATAATAATAATAATAATAATAATAATAATAATAATAATAATAATGAATACGTTTTGACCGGTGCCGCTGTAGATGTAAGAAGCTGTAAGCACAACTGGGATTGGATAGAATATTATAAGCACGAACTCCATTATAATTTAAATTTAAAAGCTAAAGGGGTTTAATGCTTATTCTGGAAAAAATTTAAAACCTTAAACTTGAGTGACTTGCATTGTTTCTGTTATGATAAAAACATACTAAAACAATCCAGTGTTTTTGCTTTTCAACACTGATTTTAATGCACGTAAACCACAACATAAAGACCTGTAGCAAAGTAAAAAAAGAGGATGTATTTTTGTATGAAGCTGCCTGGATAGGCTACTCTGCTGTCGACTTTTTAATTTGAAGTTTATTGTTAGCTAATGGATCAGATTTTTTTTAAAAGGTAGAATTAAAGGCGCGTTCCTCTGCGTTTGGAGAAACGCGTAAAAACGCAAAGCCTTGCGCAAACGGAGCCGTCGGGGCGGTAATGAGGCGGGCTGGTGTTGGACCGCAAGACGCCGTGCAGCACGCAGGGACCGAGCCGAGTGTCTGGACCGCACCGAGCTCAGCTCACCACAGAGGATGGCTGTTTTTGGAACTGCGCGAAGGGGAGAGTCCCACAGCATAAAATCCAACAGGACACTCACTGGCCTCTATAAAACCACAGAGGTCAAAACATTTAAAGCCTGTGCATCTATTGTTGGTCATTTTAGGGCTCAAAACAAATAAAAGTGAGCAGAAAAGTCTGTCTTTCCTGTGATTAAACGTCCATCAGAAGAAAAACAAATAGGCATAAATATATATTTTGCATGGCCCTATTACAGCCATATGCCACTCTACAACATTAAATATGTCCATCACTGCTACCAGTACAGCAACAATTAGATTAGATCATTTTTTTAAATATAACTCAAAACAGGCACAAGTTCCCAAAGCTGCTGAATCTGCAGCAGCTTAGCGACTCGGCTTTCAGCTGAGGGCCTTTCAGTGCAGGAGCAAGATGAATGAAGTAGTTGCTTGAATGTGAGGAAAAAGTAAACACAGACATGAGACAAATGTCAGTTTCCTCCAGCAAGCGTGCAGCAGAGCTGTGAGGTCAAATTCCTGCAAGATTAAATCTCTGAGTGACCTGCACCAGCTTTAAACCAACATACAATATTAAGTGATGTGACTCGACATGTTTAGACAAACCTCTGTTCACTAAAAGTCAAGATACATGTAACTGTCATCTTTATTTCCTCCTAACTTTCCGAACTGTTTGCCAACATAAACACAAACTGTTCACACTAGACTTTTAAAAAATATTTTACAACAAAAATTATCACAGTAAAACATCACCAGGCTAATAAATTAACTAATTGTGTGTGCCATAAGAACAGTCTTCTACAATGCTCTCATTTTTTCATCAGATTAGCATCGTTTCTCCTGTGGCTCCCAGTCAGACCCACCAACCCACCAACACTTTCCTGGGGGCAAACATGCAGACCAAACTGCTCCAATAGCACCGCTAACAACCCATTACTGGGGAACTGCTTGTTTTATCCCCATGTGATACCTCACAGACCGTCATTATGCCATAAAAGAAGCTACTCTGTCATTGACAGCATGTAATTGTTGCGATCTGGTAATATATTAAGCTACCAGACATAACGGAGCAGCCACAGGAGGCCAATTATCCCTCACTAATGTGGAGAAACTTTAGGCTACAGATGGACACAGCAGCACAAAAGAGTGATTGATGCTATAAAGAATGCAGAAGTGTGCCAGAAGAGTTCTTTTTTCCCTAGTCTTCTTTAGTGTCTTACTTTGCTCTCAGCAAACTGTTAGTGAAGTTACTTGCTGACACTCAAACTCCTCACTGCTAAGAGACTAAGTGAAAGAAGTCTGAAAGGGTGAATAGTTTAGGTGAATATTAAAGACCTAGAGTCCTTGAAGGAATCCATATTGCCCACCATCATTCATGTCAGAGATTTAGACTAAGATCTTTTTATAATGAGAAATAGCAAAGTTGTAGTTGTTTTGGTCAAACCTTGAAAATAGGTGTTGTGAATGACTCTCAGATTCTAGTTTTAGCTCAATATCTGTAAAATTGATAAAGTTATAGCCTTTTTTGTGTGGGCTAATGTTGATTCATTGTGGCAATTCACTCCAAACATTATTCAGTTGTAGATAAACGACTCTCAGTTACAACTATACTAAATCTTAGCACTGTATCTTTAAAATTGATGGATTTAAAATCATTTTGTGCTTTGTAGGATCAGCGGCTGTGCCAGTTATCTTGAATGTAATCAGTTGCAGGCGTAAATTCACCGATTACTCTCTGAAGTTTCATTAAAATCCATCAAGTGCTTTACAAGAGAAGGCTAATTCTAAAGACAAACACACACAGACGCACACATGGACACGGGCAAAGACCTCACCGCCTTCGCTGGCGGGCAATAATGAGACAAATAAACAAAATGAGTAAAATTACTTCTGTATCTCAAGCACAAGTGATGCAAATCACAGCTTGTCAAAATATTTGCTGTATAAAACGTGTGCTAGTGCGAACATCAAGGGAATCAGACGCTGTAATGCACAATGGGTGGATTATTTTGCGGCGTCTGTGTGTGGCCGGAGAGCAGACTAAGCAGAAGAAGCCCTCTGTCAAAGAATCTGGTTTAAACAATTAGACACAGACCTGCTCTCACACAGTGTGTGACAGGGATGTTGTGAAATAACACCAATTGTTCAGAGCTGGTTATATTGTGTCAGTGTGTCCTTTTATCTATTATTATTCTTTTTGTTTTGTTTAGTTGTTTTTTGTTTTTTTTTTACAAAATCAAGGCTGGCATTTCATTATCTGTGCCAAAGAGCTCGGGAGGAAAAGAGCACTGATGTCTAAATTCTCTACAGACCACGATTATGATGACAGTTCATTTGTTTTTTTTAAAAAGGACTAGAAAATAAAGTTTTATCGCAGTTCCGATGAGGTTATAATTGACTGCAACACAAATCTTACTTCCTTAAAACTGTCAGGGTCTCTCAGAGCTTAGTTTTACACCAATTAGAGGGAGTGCCTGAAGCATTCAACCCTCTATCTCAGAGGGATTAGAGGGTTAAAAGTCAGGTGCTGAGGCAAGGAGGCCTGGGGGGGGGGGTGGAGGAGAGGAGCTATATTGGAAGTTGGAAGTAGGAAACAGAGGACAAGAGTGGGGCACACTCTCAGGAAGCATGGAGAGGGGATTCAAAGCGGCAGAAACATGTTTGTGTGTGTGTGCTTCCTTAGGACCACGTGAAAGTGAGAAAAAAATTCAAGAAATCCTTCTTGTGTCACAATTTAAGTCAAATCTGCTCCCCCTCCCCGCACAGGGTGGCACAGCAGAGGGGTGTGTTGTCATCTCTGGTTGACAACTCAAAGCTGGAGCTGCTCCTTATAAGAGGCGTCTGGAATAAAACCTCTAGCTTCAAAGGCCTCAAACATCAATGCTGAACCGGCGGTATGCTGAGGCAAACCCCAGCCCGTACGCCTGCCAAGCCAAATTGAAGAAGAGCTTGCCGATGCAGCCAAATGATGCGTTCAGAAGAACCACTTCAAAACCTTGCATAAATACACACACACACACACCCACATGCACACACACGTGAAGTAATCTGAGGGCTTCAGAGTGACCCGGTTTAAGCCCAAATGCCAAACTAAATTCTGTCACACATATGCTTGTTGAAGTCATGTTGAACAGGTTTAAAGGTAATCACAAAGTATGAAACCTTATCTATACAATAATTTTCTCATATTAATGGTCAGTGTCTCCCTATGCACAATTTGTGAACCGGTGTCAACTACCCTGTGTGTTTGTTTACCTACGGAAGCAGGTGAAGTGACTGAAAATAGGTCATCATTGGAAAAGTCATTTGGGATTGAGAAGTCCGACAATTCTGATGTATGGGTACGCATTTACAATCAGATTTGTTGAGTAAAGTATGCATATAAATAGATATGTTAGGCTGAAATGGAAAACTTATTGGTCTAGAAGAAGTTTTGCGTGTGTTTGGATGTGACTCTTACATTTCCACAAAAACATTTTCTTTGAGATTGTACAGTCAGTCTGATTCTGCCGTATTTGTTTTACCTACACAGTCTAAATCCATCCTAATGTAGGTTAATCATGTGTCTCAAGCTTCCATGCTTTGTTTACATTGAATGCATACCCACATTTTAGAATTGTATATCAATATAGCTGGAAAACTACTGGAGAAAACTCTTTCAAACTGCACTGTTTGATAAAGTTCAGGATAACAGTTTCATGTTTGATTTCATACTTTGAAATAAGTAGCTTTAACACCAACACTGTGAAGCTTTACATTTGACTATAACTCAGGTTAGATGGAAAATCTGCACAGATCTAAAAAATCCCCCAAATTCTTGTGAAGTAATAAGAGACAGAGGCAGAAGGAGGATGTTCCATTCCCCTAAAACACCACAAATTGCTGCATTTTAGTGGGTCTGTAAAAAAAAAAAAAAAAAACAACTCTTAATCTAAGGTTGTAATTACTTCTGGCCAGCACTGTAATTAGGAGATGAGCCTTGAACTAGATCTAACTGGGTACAAGCAAAGCAAAGATGCACACACCCACCCACACACACACAGCTACACTGTTTGATCAAAACCAGAATTGCAGAAGACAACTTTGTCCTTGAGTTGGTCATTAAAAAGTTGTAAATATTAGACAATTGAGGCCAGTAGTTAACTCTTAATGGCTGTGTCCAAAATGTTGGATGTCACAGAAAGCTGCATCGTCTTCATGCTTTCATGTGGGCTGACATTCGGAGCTGCTCTCTCTCATTACATCTTGTTCTCTGCTGCGCTTTTTCTTAACATCCATTTCAGCCTCATCTCATGCGACACAAATAGTGGCGCTATCTGCTGCTGTCCTCAGAGTTAGAGAAGCCAGACGCAGCTTCAGAATAAAAAAAAAATCAGCGTGTATAGGTTTATCTGAATGCCACCAGGGATCAAGCTGAAACCTAATCACTCAACGTTGCAATCAGCAGACGAGCGCTGTGAAAAAAGTTCTCAATGTCAGTTGTGATTACAAAATCGAAGCTGTCTGTACATGACTGAAACAACATACTTTTCCTGTTTCTTTCAAAGAAAAAGCTCTCTAGTTGCACCCAAACCCTTTAATTTATACAGAAATATATATAAAAATGTCTTATGTGGTTAAATTTGACAGACACAGCTTAACCAATAAAAAACTACAATATTGTTTCAGCTCCTTCCAGACACTGCTGTAAAAACCAAACAATAAACTGCACTTAAGTCAACGCATACACACTGTTAATGTGTATGTGTTGACTTAAATGTGTGACCACCTTCACGCTCGTCATCCTGTTGTGTTGCCACACGGACGGCTGGCGCTCAGCATGCTCCTGCACACAGCTGGAATCTGACCAATTAACAGGAAAAACACTTCCTGTTTTGCTTGTGGGGAATTAACAGTGCATGAATGCATGGCTGATATCCAGCTAAGAGGTGAGAGGAGTAAGTTGGAAATGATTTGATTAATAGATGCAACTGCTGTGTTTCTTCCAGGTTAAAAATACCTGAAGAGGAAGAGAAGAGCAGGAGTGGATAAAGAAGCATCTTGCCAGGGTGAGTGGAACATTATTGTAAATAAAAACTGACAGGTTTATAACTAATCTGTCAGTTGAAGTAAGATGTGGCCCGTCATCTTAATACAAACATATGCTTAACATTAGCAATACTTTGTACTTTAATCCAGAATAAAAAACAAACTGTGAATAATGTTAAATTTCTACAGAAGCATATTAATACACTTTTTGAATAGTTGCAACTAGATTCCAAAAGTCTTCGTTTTGACAGTTTTTACTGCAATGACTCCAAGACTCTGCTTTCCTAAGAGTCTCTCCACACGACTCTGAGGCTGTTAACAAGACTGGCAGGAAAACAAGAGCAGCTCCTATAATACACACGTCACAGTGATACAGACATGCTGTATAGGGTTTCAGACAAAAAGAAAAAAACAAACAGAAATTTGAGGAAGTTCCTGAAATGCTTGAGATACCCATCATTCAATCAACTTAATTTAAGGTTGATGGCTAAAGCTGCAGAATGCTTTTGTAACCAGTCAGGGATTTTTATTACCCTGCAAAGGCAACGGCTATAATGTTTTTACCCATGTCTGTGAGTGTTTGTTTGTTTATAGTGTTAACGAAAAGAACTCACACAAAGTCATCATTGGATATGTCTCTACAACTGATGAACATTAGTAGTAATTCCTATTTAAGATAGCTGACACAGCTAAGCAACTTAGCAAAAGCAAAAATGGCTTTAACTCAGTCCACAGATACTAAGATAAAATTTGACATGTTAGTAGCGAGAATCATCCTCAAAACATACTTCAGGTACTAACAGACCAAAGAAGACATCTTAATATCCCATGAGATTGCACAAGGTTTGCCTAAAACAGCTATACATCTGTCCCTTCTCATCATAAGATGATCTTAGTTTACAATTCTTTCATGCAAGGCAGCTGGCAATGGGAATGCTAGGCCTTAAACTTTAGTATTTATAGTACTCGCACAGTATTGTTTGAATGTTTGAGAAGTGTTTGACTTTGCTTGGATCCAGTGTGTTTTTAGAATGAAGTCCTTCAAAAAGAACAAAAAAGCAAGTTAACTTTAATATTTGTTCTAAAAGTCGTGACTTTAGAATTTTGTTTTAAAAAGTAAATGAAACAGACCGTGCTTTTGTTAATTGGCTGTCAGTTCATGACTGATCCTCTGTTTAACTTGACACACCCCTCCTGACCCCCTCAACCTCCGTCCTGCCTCTGAGTTGCGTTAGTTATCAATGAGCTGTGACAGAGACTGTGTGGACTTGTAGAGACAAACCCCCCCCCCACACACACACACCCCAACAGTTGCTGTGGGCCTCTGGACACACATCTTGCTAATTGCCTTCCTCCTCCTTTCAGTCCATCTCTCCTGAGTCCTGCCCTCCACAGGAAAAACAAAGAAAAGAAAAATCAACAGTAACAACAAAAAAGAAAGAGTCGTGAAGTTTTCCTGTTATTGATTTTCAGCTGAAACTTGTGCCCACATTCCTCAGATTTTGTGCGCTGCGTTTCTGCTCCCTGTAAATTATTTGCAATGCAGGCAATGCTTCAGTGTCAGCACCGAGTCTCTGCTTAAAGAGTTTTGACATCAAAGCTTGCGGAGACTTTCATGAATTACAACACACTCTGCGCATCTTTCACACATCTTTTTCCAGATGTCTTACTGTACTTGTGCAATAATCTGCAACATGACGAGAATGAATGTAAACACACGATGAGTTTCTAAATCATACTTTTAAGTGAAATCCACATTCCTTATTGATGTCCCTCACAGCTCAGGATCAGTGAATAATTGTCGGTTAATGGTAATATTTCAACCTCAAAACAAACATGAAAGAGCAAACAAGGGTGTTCCAAGATATTTGCATACTGTGGCTCTACCGCAGGCTTGTACAAACTCATCAACAGCGGAGTATTAAGTTAGACCACACGTGTGTGTGCAAACAGGCAGGTGTACACACTGCTTGCTGCCTTACGACCCAAGAATCTGCTTCTCTCACTTAAAGAAATATACAGCGACGAGAACAAACAAACGGCTCTTCCTGCAGATGAAATACAATTCGCTGCCAACAAAGCATCATTTATTTCTTCTGCCTTGAATGTGTGACAAACACATCATGTGTACTGAAGGATCTGGGTCAATAACTGAACAAAGAGGCACTATCTCTCTTTATCTGGTGAACAGGCTTGAATATTTAGCCAGCATGAAGGAGTTCTTAAAGGACAACAGTGATGAGTTTCTGTGGTTTAGGTTCAAATTACATATACTTTATATCACTTTAGGTTCATATCATAAAACCTTTGCTGTACTTATAGAAGTTTAGAAGAGTATCTTTAAGCAATTATGAACTAGCTTCCATTTGATATAAAAAAATTAACAACAGTAGCAGATCATTTGAAAAAATCTGCAGTTTTGATGGTCTGCTATAAAAAAGTAAGATTGAATTCTTCAGGTGTGAACTGTTTCTGTACAGACAACCCGAGAGAAGTAAGCCCATGTGTTTATTTGTCTATTTCTATGGCCTTGCTTCCCTTCGCCTTCATTTTGTTTGGGCTAACTTTAAAGAACCATCAGGCAGTGAACACACCTGCTGGAGGCAAACTGTAAAAAGTCAGCAATGACACCTTAATGGATTGTTGCTGACAGAGGTCTTTACACTCCACAGGAAGGCAGGCTCACCTGTTCAGCCAGATGTTGGCACAGGCAGAAAAGGCAGGTAAAAACGATAATAATGGGGCTCACAGCTTGTCATGTATCTGATAAACTGGCAGTTAAGGTTTGAATCATTATTAAAAACAAATTAATAGCGTTCCCTACTGACGTAAATTATTTCAATAGATGTGTCTGAGAAGGCATTCTGAGTAGCTGAACGCACCGATTTTAATAAACGAGAAAACATTTTGGTTCAGAAGGTGACACCAAGAGTACCTCAGGCCATGGACAAAAGGTATGTTAGCGTTGGCGGTGGAGTAAACTGCACCGCCTGACTGCAGGCTTGCCAGCAAACTTCCCCCCAGTGCTGGCGCGAGACCAGCACAGGCAGCAGTTTCACAATAAATTCCTTTGTGACATTGTAATCAGCACCAGCAATCTCCAGTTCACATTTATCTTGTGTGTGTGGCACATGTCTGAGTTTTTTCTAAGGAAAAAGCTGCAGGGCACAGTGACAAGAAAAATCTTAAACAGTAAGTCTTAGAGAAGGAGGCGGGGCGGGGTTGGGGGCCTGAAAAACAGGTACAATGCCTGCCTTTAAATGAAGGTTTTGATGCATAAAACACAACTGCTGCCATATTTAAGTTCACAACATTGTTTTTTTTATTGCCACTGACGACTGAATGTGTGCAGACCTCAATTTGCCACTCGCTCAACAACATGGATGATTAAAATCAACATAGATCCCCGCTAAAAACTAAACATCAGCTGATATTTTCAGGTGTGCCCTGACCTTAAATATACGCACACACTCAACTATAAAAGTCCTTGTTCAAATGATCAACAAGTGTCTAATGTTGAAATGTATTTAATAAACCAAACAACCTCATGCTTCCCTGTCAGAATGACTGATTACTATCGCACCAGCTATGAGCTCTCTTGAGCCTAATGAACCCTTTGAACGAGGCCTTTTCGTAGGTGGAGCAGACGTGCTTTTAGTAGAATTCAGTCTTGCTCCTGTCATGAACAAACCTGAGAGAGAAAAAAATGGAATGTCAAAAACAGCAAAGAGAAAGAGATATTTATATGTCACTTGTCAGCAGACTGAGGTGCTCCTGTTAAAACAAATGGAACTTCTTGGAATCCAGAGCAGATAGCCAGTAAAGGTAACGAGCAACTTCAAATGTAGCGCAAAGATGGAAAAACAAACAAGCAGACGGATAATGTGCGAGTGGTTCATCATTGAGTTCGTGTGACACTATTTGTTTAACCAGGACAGTCACCCTGCCAGTCAGTCGGTCTGACTGGCATGCAGGGAGCCTGCTTGCCGCCTGACTCACACACCCTCTGATGCATTTTGAACCCTTACACAGCGCCGTTGCAACAAAATGGGGTAAAACGGTGTCAAAACCAAGTTATGTGCAAAGAATGACACAATCCTTCATCTTTTAATAAAATACAGAACAACAGAGATAGTGGAGGATTGTACTATTATGGTAATTTTCTTTTAAATTCTTTTTTGATCCCTATGGATGACTCCTGTTCTGTTGGTAATTAATCGAGAATAGATAAAGTATTAGAACTGAAGAATTTCTATCAGTAAAATGAAGGTGTAGAGTATGAAGAACATGCATGGTGTATAACATCAGGTAGATACCCAGTAGACAAATTAACATTGTGGTCATGCTACAGGTGGAATGAATGTCATTCAGGAAGGCCGAGTGTCGGCGTGCAAATGTAACTGTAGGCTTGTGGCTGACTCATAAAACTGGTTCATCCAGCCACTTTTAAGCCCCAAACATACACACAGCACAAACAATGTCCTGCCCCTGTCCCTGCAGGTCCTCTCAAGTGGTTTGAGTACTGTGAAAGCAGTTTTCTTTGAATTGCCTCATTCTGCCTGAGACCTGTTTGCTTTCCTTGTCCATACTAACTGCAAAGCACTTGGGAAACGGAGCCAAAAAGCACAATAAAGTTTTGACTATGGGAGAAGGCGTGGATAGTTAGATACAGGATATGAAGGTATGAACCAATGGTTGGAGAGAGGCCAGCCTTGTGACACTATGATGTCATATCTACTGTTTCCTGGCGATGTAGAGCTTTTGGACTCAGAAGGCTGTGACCTCTACAGTGTTGTGGTTTGTTATTGTGTCTGACTGAAAAAAATGAGCATGAGATGTGAGGCACAAGACTGACAAAAGCTGCGGGTGTAAACACCACTTTGAGAAAATGGATCAAAGGACAGGTTGTCAGTGGTGCACTGGAATCCTCTTTCTTTGTGTAATATGAGAGTGTCTTGTGGTGAAGGTCCTGGGCAGATGTGCAGATCTATGAAAGAAAGGTGACTGTGAGTTTATGTCCTCAAAGGGTCAAAGGGCAGGGTAAGCTGTCGTTTCTGAGGCAAAACAAGTGGACACTGTGCAGGAACTAAGAGAAAAAGCAAGAAAGAAAGAGAGAGAGAAAGCAAGAAAGAAAGAACAAAAGCAAGATTCAATCTCAGCTCCACCATTCTGACTTCTGTCTTGTGTGCCTTTATAAAAACAGAATCAGATATAGCATCTACTGAACCATCTGTCATACCCTTCAGAATCAAAACTAAAGGAAATGGCCCACAATTACTTTTGGAACTTGCATTTCCTGACCTCTATGCTCCTAAGCTTGAAAGTAGACTGCAGACGTTCTGTTGCAAACAGCACGGTCTGGTTTTGGTCCCCCTATCTTTTTGGCATGAGTCGTATCATTTACTCAGACACACTCCAGAGGTTTAGGGTTTCGTGTTGCCCCGGAGGACTGGATAAAGCACCTGTTGTGGAGATGGGGAATAGCAAGACTCAGGTGGATATGATTGTAACTGGAGCTGGGTGTGTACCCGTGTCGAACAGGGCCTGTATCTTTGTCGTCTGGGTCACAGCTATAACAAAAGACAAAGAATACGGAGCAGTGGAAACACTAATCTGAGCCTAACCTCTGACCCCAGGGACTCGCTCCATAACTTGCTTGCCTGTGGGCTTTTCTGTCTTTTGAACTGAGGCTATCTGGTCAGATGAATAGCAGTTTCACTTTGAGGTTACTTTTGAAACTCTTGGGCTAATATTTTGTACTTATTTAGAAGATGAAAATGTGCTAAAATACTTGCTTTTACCAGAAAACACTGAGTTGTCCTGAGCTTTGTTTTAGTGCAGCCAATGTGAACAGTTTTAGTGAGTTTTACCATGCATCTACCCTTATATTAACCCTGCTCTGTAAATTATGTTCTTTTTTTTCATGTCCTCCAGCTGCAAGCTCTAATGGTATTGCTCTACTATGTCCTTATAACAGACAAAGCCCAAACTATAAATCTTGACATGAAAAGAACTGCCTAATTGGGACATGCACAGGAAGCTAAAAAAAAAGGGAAAGTGGACTAAAGTTGGAGCGTTGGAGACAAAAGGCTGCCCAAAAGTGACTCCATAAAGTGGTTTTTGGTGTTAATTATATAGACAACCCCTTGTAACATCATTTAGTGCTAGTTGATGTAGAGTGGATGTAGCCATAACAAAGTCTTTTTTTGTGGTTAGACTGAAATTAGGTGGAAGTTTTGTTTGTAGCACATTGCCGAACTACTAACCCTCTTCCTAATGCCTTTTCTTTACCACTACAGAGAAGAGCAGTCATTTATTGGCTTCAAGATGAGTTATATCAGTGACAGTCATTGTAAAACTGTCATTATTTTTATATAATACAGTTCATCTCATCATAATCTTTATCTTCTATCCACTTGATTGACCATGATGTAACTGCTACTCTTGTATAACATATTTAGGGTTTCATCTTTCTTTGTTATTTCACAAGGTTACCAGTGGCTTTAGTAAACCACAATTTTCATAGACTTTTGATCTGCTCATGTTAAATTTAGGGAAATATGTATTTTAGAGATTAGAGGACTATCTGTTTTCCAGTTATTCTGAGTATCCTAACCTTGTACAAGACAGCATTTAGTATGATTTGTTCTCTTCATGGATTCATGCTGTTTTATTTGCTCATCTAATACAGTCTGTCTGTTACATTCTGTAATGAGACATTACATAAAAGATAAATTAGTTCATGTCTTAAAAAGTATGCCTCTGTATTACATGTGTACCAGCAGATTTTTGTTAACGTGACTTTTTTATATGTATACCTGTGCCACATGTCTGCTGTCAGTTCTCTCCTCTGCTACTTCTTAAATAGTCTTTTCAGCTTTGGATAGTCTACAAAACTCTTGTTCTACCCTCCCAACTCCCAGTCTCTTGACCCTTTGGCATATTGACGGATAACTCCACTGGATTGCAAGTAACAAAATCCAGCTGGTGGCGCAGACATCACGGATGGTGGAAAAAGGATAGGACCGACAACAATGTAGATCATGCTTTAATGATCATGATCATCATGTATCATGAGCATTGTTCCCTTGGAAGATAAAGGACCCTGAAATAAAAGCTTCTTTAGTGCGAGTATGTACTCTGTAGTGTGCAGCCTTATCCCTTATTGTCAGTTGGCATCATGCACTCATTTTGTCTCTGGCCAGTTTGTCCACACCCTGCCATAGCCCCTCAGTGTTGGCCTTCAGCTCTGAGGACAAGGACTCTTGACCCTGAGGCTGCTAGGATTTAATTGCTGAAGTCCACTTCAATCTCCAAAAGCCAGGCCTCATTCAGTCTGGGCCCCTGCTGACAGAAACCTTGTCTTATCTCTGCTGTTCCCTTGGTTGTGTTTTCTTTTCCTCCTCATCCTAAAAAGTAGGGGGAATGGGATAACTGAGCTTGAGGAGAGGGGGAATTTGAGTATCTCGTATGCCTTTTTTATTGCTTCTTCTTCTTTCCAAATCATTGATCAAGTTTGTCTTTTAGCGTTGAACAAAAATGTTCTTCTGCCTTTTTCTGCAAAAGTGTTCTCACCATTTTCTTCCAGATACTCACCAACCACCATGTTTTATTCTAATATAATCCCAGACGTATACATGATATAGCAGATCTGGATTTTGTCCAATCCTTTTGTGTGTTTATAAACCCCCAAAAAGCTTCCTGTAAATGTTGAAATGCCAATGAGAGAGCCAAGCTCACTTTTTCAGACTCAGCTGCTGCCTGTCTAAGGAATGCTTCAAGTGCACAGGGGAGAGAAAAGGAAATTACAGCTCGAGAAAAGAGGAGGTAGGCAAAAGGGGAGGGGTATGACTCTATGAGCAGGATTACAAGTCTTTGTACTATCTTTCTCTGCTCTGCACCTCCACTCAAAGCAATCAGTCACCAGCACATTACAACTTGGATCCGCACAAAAATGATGCACCCAGCTGCATATTCTCTCAGCCACTCATCAGCACAAGTTGGTTGCTACCAAAGAGAGAGAAAGCAGTGGAACCTAACCTTTCAAGTTCCAGTTTAATCTAAAATCTGGCAGTGTTCATAGGCTCAGTCCCTCCCTGTCCACCTCCACCAAAGTTTCTCATCCACTGGGTTATCAGATGAGCCTGGCTCAGTTTGGAATGAGACACACTCAAATAAACATTCTGCCCCAGGGAAGCTACAGCAGAAATACCACAGTAGGTTTCTTAGAAAAATAGTCTCAGTTTTATCTCCATGGTGCACTCATTCCTCAGAGCTGCTTGATGTTTTTGTATATTTTGGCCTCTTTACCCAATTTTGACCCCAAATTGCTGAACAAAAGTAAGGTTTCTTTTGATTTTGAAATTTCCCTATTTCCAACAACATAGGATGCAAACTACTCAGATATTATACAAAATCTAAGGTTTCTCCTTTCAAAATACACCATGCTACTTAAACTTAAACACAGCACCCCCCCCCACACATGGTGGTATGAAAACCTGAGACAATCTGCATACTTTGCAACTGTTTGTTTTTCCTAACTCCTTTCAACTCTTGTTTATCATCCCAAATCTCTATTTTCTCTAAATCTTTAGACATAGGCAGTCAAGCTGCCACACTTTGTTTTCCCTTCTTTCATTCACACTTCCATCATTTCAGAGCCTCAATATATTGGAGACTAAGAATTTTGGCTGGAGTTTGTAGCTTAAGTGTATTTTAATGACTGCAATTATTTTATTCCCCCAAAAAGCAAACAAAATGTTCCTACTTTGGATTTTTTTCAAAGCTACAGAGGGTAAATTCTCTAGAACTTAGAGTTAGATGCAACTCTCCACCTCTGTTGCTTATTCAGCCATAGCCAGCTGCAAACCATTACTTTCAGATTCTGTCATTATGTTTTTCAACAAGATGTTTTATAAACAAATATGATTCTAAATTGGCTTTCTGCATGGTTTGCAAATTTTGGCTAGTGTTTTCATGCTGCTAGCAGGTGGGGTTTTTTTTTCGGAAAATGTGTGAGCTGCTTTGTTTAATCAAGCCCTGAAGTTAAGGTTGGCTTTATTGATGTGGCTAGACAAAAACTGTTTTGCCTTGCTAAAAAAAAAACCTGATATTTGACAACTGTATTTTTTCTTTTCTGCTAAACAGAAAAGAAAAAATACATTATAAATGCCATTCTTTCTTCCCTTCAAAGTCTGATACACTTTTTATTTTCTGTTTAAGATTAAAGTTGAGGGATGTCCTTTTTCAATAAAATGATTTTTTGTTTTATGTTTTAATAAAGTTTAAAGTTTTTTGACAAAATGGAAAAACAAATTAAAAAATACAGGAACATGATGTAATTTTCAGCAATTTATTTAAAAAGTTAAACAACTAAACAAATCAGGTATTGTATTAGTTATTTGCTGTTTTTAATAATTCATTATTAACAATAATAGAACAGAAATTATGAATAGATCTCTAACAAATATAAACACTGACCATAACATACACATGAACTGTAAACTAGCTGACTTACATAAATCTAACGCATTATTTACATGATCGTAAAAATTTACATATGAAAATATAATTTCAGGAAAAAGCAACATAGCACGGTCAGCAAAAACTCCTTAAAATTTCTGGTGAAATAGGCAAAATCTCCAGGTGAACAGCGTGAGAAGAGATTGTTCTGTTTGTAATACATTAGAGTAAAACTGTAGGTCCCACAAAGTTGGCTTCTACTTTAGATATTTTTGAAGCACAGAACAACTGTACCATTTAAGGCCTTAAAAAACTTCCTCCTGCATTCAACTTGGCAAACATACAGCACTTTAAAACAGGATGTCATAAACGTTAAGAGAGCCATTTAGACAAATAAGATACCCTAATTGCCCCAACTATCAAATATTATTAAACAAACATGACTGCAGAACATCAGGAGAATTTAAGTCACTTTGAGCTGAAAAATGTTTTTAATAATGAAGGAAAAATAAAACATGCATTTTCTACTGACACCTTGTCTAAAATGGAGCGATGAACAGATACGCGTTGCTTCTTCGCCCAAGGCCGTTTCGCTTGATAGCAGAGGATGATAGACTGCTGCTGACTCTTGTCTGCAGCTCGTTCTTCTTTATCTCCCCCTCATTTCTCTCTCCCTCTCCTATCTATCATCCTTTGAAGTAGTGTGCTGACACTTCACCATAGCATTTATTTTAAAAGACTTGGACTCAAGTGAAACGGCTTCAAACACAGTTACTAATCTTTTCTATGATCTGTTCTCATCAATATATTTCCTTCATCCTACAGTGGCAGAGACTCTTGTTTGACAAGTATTACAGGCCGTCAGTCTGGAAAACAATACGGAAATTGTGTGTTGTTTATCTAACATCTATAGGCGGGAAGGCAGTTCCAGATTATCAACTTTTTTCCCTCCAAGTTTGGAAAGCTAAAAGTAAATCATTCTCAGATGCTTTGCTACGTGCAGCATGGCACATGTACAACCAAAGAAGACACTGATTTCACAAAACTACAAAAAAGTATCTTCATTGTTACTCATTCAGTGTGGGCATTTGATTAATGGTTTTATAGGCTCTTAGGGGACAGGAAAAGCTGCAAAATCCCTCCATTTTTCATCTTATGTGTCACTTAATCTTACTTTTTACTTCCTCTGAATACAGCCCTATTGTTTCAGAAAACGTGAAAAAAAACTCTTTTTGATCACAGCTATGCACCTTTGATAGTAATCTCTTTCCATTAAATGGAGTAAAAACACTGAATTAATAAATGTCTTTAGTGGGTTTTGTAAACCTGTGTAAACCAAGAGTAACATCATGGTTTGTAAAATAAATTCTATGTTGGGCTGTATTGGTATTGGTCTTCTCGCAAAGACTGATTCTTTTAAACTTATGTAAGAAATTTCACATGGGTCTTAACAAGTGACAGAGGCATCAGTTTCATGTGTTGTACTGTTGTATCCTATTTACAGTCATAATATGTTTAGTATTTTTGAATAATGCTGTTAATTAAAATTGTTTTATTCTCTTGTTTTAGGTTGAGAATGGAGAGAGAAAGAGTCCACACAATGAAGATCTTACTGAGTCTGCTGATGCATTTTATGCTCCTCCTCCTCCTTCCTGGTGGCACGTTTTCCCATGATTGCCCAAAAGGCTGTTCCTGCGTGGGTACAGAATCCATTTTATGTTTTCAGAGACATTCCTCTACCTTTCCCAAAGGAGTGCACCCTTCCACACAAAGCCTCTATCTGTTCGCCAATGGGATCGAAGGCATTAAAGCTGAGGACTTTGATGGTCTAGTGAACTTAGAAATGCTGGACCTCAGTCAAAACAAACTGACCCATCTTCCTGATAGGGTGTTTGAGCCCTTGACATCTTTGAAAAACTTGGACTTGTCATCCAACCAGATCACCCACGTTTCAGAGAAATGCTTCCATGGTACAACACAGCTTGAACGCCTTTATTTATACAGTAACAGCATAAAGACCATCCATCCTGCAGCCTTTAATGGCTTAGACCGCTTGCTGGAACTCAAGCTGCAGGGTAACATGTTGACCTCCCTGTCTACCCTCTCAATGCCCCAACTACTGCTGCTGGACCTTCGTTTTAATGCCTTACCCTCGTTGGGTCCTTCAGACCTTCAAACTCCAAACCTAGAGTCCCTCAGATTGGGTGGTATGGGTCTCACCAGTCTGAATAAAGAGCTCATACTGGGTCTGAAGAATCTTCATGAGCTGGACATTTCAGGAAATCAACTCAAGTCGTTCCCTTCAGCACTAAAAGAGACCCCAGGACTGTATAACCTTAATCTGGCTGGGAATCCAATGGGTCCTCTTAAGGTTGAGGACCTGCAGAACCTTGCAGAGCTTTTAGAGTTGGACATAAGCAGTCTCAGTCTTCAGGGGCTACCTGAAGAGTTCACCCAACTCTTCCCCAACTTGAAAAAGCTCACAGTAGCAGAGAATCCATTTAACTGCCTTTGTAACTTAGCATGGTTCCCAGGATGGCTTAGAACCCAAGGCATCACACTGGAGAGAACAAGGGAGACACGCTGCCATTTTCCACCCATCAATGCTGGAAAGGTATTAGAACGACTGGAGCACAAAGATTTTGGGTGTCCAACAACAACTACAATTACCACCAGTACTGTCAAAACTACCACCACTACCCAGACTGTTCCTGTCACTACTTTCCCAACTACTACTAAAACTATTCAAGTCCCCAGAGTCAGTGACAACCCAACTGACAATAATGGTGATTCTCCCCTACCTCCTGCTCCTGCATCCACCAGTAGCAGCAGCAGGGACCCAGATGAGAAGCAGCATTTCTGTGCCAATAATATCTGTTTGAATGGAGGTACTTGTCATCTGAATCAGCATGGTCACGAAGAGTGTGCCTGTCCATATGGTACCACTGGAAGGTTGTGTGAAAGTCAAAACCATTTCCCACCTTCACCACCTGAAGCTGAATCATCCAGGGTAACTTTCATCACAGAGACACCGGACCTCAGCTCCCATCAAGCCACCCCAACTTCAATTTTGATAGACCTCCACCGGTACATTGAAATGCGGCCGAACATTCGTGGAATTCGTCTGACTTACAGCAATCTGTCAGGATCAGACCGCAGGCCAAATCAACTCAACCTCCCAGCATCCTACCCAGAATATAGACTTAGAGGTCTGAATCCTAACTCCACCTACGCTGTGTGTGTCAGTCCTTTAGGTGATCACAGTGGTGTAGAAAGCATCTGCATTGAGGCTCATACAGCTCCTTTAATCAAAGCACACACAAATGCACAATCTGAAATCCCAAAGCTTACCACTATGCTGGTGCCTGCAACTGCCATCATGCTACTGCTGGTACTGATAGCAATAGCAGTGGCAGCGGTATGCTATTTTCGCAGGAAGAGGGCCAAGGGCAACCTGGATCTAGACTGTGAGCCCTCCCAGCTAGAGTTGGATGGAGTTAAAGCTGGCCAAGACAATGGGGCGTTGCCTCACAAACAGCCCCAACTTATGATGCCTGAACCTGTTGTTCAAAATGGCAGTCTGGAATATGAGGTGTTGTTACTACAAGATCAGTGTATATCCAATAACAACATGTCTTTGCACAAGCCTTATCACTTTTGACAGTTGGATTTGATGATTCAAATCTAAAGGAGGATTTTTTTATTCTTTTGCTCTGTCCCTCCATGTGGAATACAAAAACTGGTGCTTGAAAGCAGAGGACACAAGATCAACCAACCAACTGGCAAAAGAGCAGCTGGACATGTAATGAACTCACAACCCTATGGTTGTCAAAAAAGACATTAAAAAGTATCAAACCGTTTGTTTGAATATTCATCTGTCCTGATGCTGGGACTGATGGTGTGTTGTCATAGGCTGAAAATTGGAGTTAG
The DNA here is from genome assembly GCF_001649575.2 of Kryptolebias marmoratus. Classification (NCBI taxonomy): domain Eukaryota; kingdom Metazoa; phylum Chordata; class Actinopteri; order Cyprinodontiformes; family Rivulidae; genus Kryptolebias; species Kryptolebias marmoratus. Next base: position 10,280,626 of record NC_051441.1, on the reverse strand, counting down.
GACATACAATAAGCTCATGCTTTTCTTTGTGTGCACTCTTTGTGCATCAAAACAGACTTGTAGTGCCTCTCCCCATCACAAAAACCCAGGTAAACAATCTTAGCGGCTGTTTTTTTTTTTTTTTCTGCACGGTGAAAATCCTCAGTACTTACCCGAAGGGATCAGAATATGCTGTGAATGACCTTTAAGACTCAAAATGAAGTTCAGAGAACATAGCTGATGATTATATTGCTTTGTTTTGATAAAAAAATGTTTTGTATATATATATGTTTTTTTTGTTTCTTTGTATTTCCTTTAACTATGCAACATTGTGAATGTTAAAACCCTGATTCCACTTTTTGTGACTAACAGACAAAACAGCTGATTAAGATCTTTGAAGATTAAAACTCATTTGGTACCAGTAAAGTCAGTCAAAAGGCTTTGCCCCCAGAATATCAGACAGTCTAAGTAGATGTGAGTCTGGACTGAGTAAGACTAAATCCCCCTTTATCACTCTGAAGCCCTTGTCATGCTTTGCAAATACAAAAGAAAAAGGGAAGCATGATTACAACAAAGTACAGAGGGAAGCATTTGACTGAACCCCCTCTGATTTAGCGCACTGTCTTTCAGCCATTTTAAAGTTTGTCTTACAGTAAATACTCACAGTGATTACATAAAATCAAAGAGCTCTTCATTTACCCGCAAGGGAAACTGTGTTATCCCTCAGCTACAACTCAAACACTCAGCACACTTCATGGCCTGGCTGAAAACAAGCAAAGCAAATAGTGGATATGTATTATGTTTCATTTGAGTAAAAATAGCCCGCTTGATGACGTGCTATACACAATTTCTTCTTGGCAAAGGAGACCCAAGTTTTGCTTGCTTGAATCCAACCATACTATGTAAAAACCAGATGCACAACTATATAATGTTTGTACTCTTTTATAGAAGACAATGAGACTTGCAGAGATCCACTGGAAGATTATGAAAAAGACAGAGTGCTGAGATCCAAATCTGTGAATATGGCACAAGGAAGGAGCTACAATAATATTTTGTGTATATGTGTGTGTGTTTGTGTGTGTGTGTGTAAGATCAGTGTGGGGGTGTGCGTGTAGATCTTTCAACCTCTGTCAAAATGCAAGTTCTGTCTTGTGCAAAGATCTGCAGACATCAAGTTACTGTCATTCACTCCCTTAATATACCCACATGCCTCAGAGTGCTTAAAGCCCTAACAACTCTACCTGAGGGTAAATGCATCAAAGACACATCTGCCAATAGCTGTAAAGTTAGCTACAGTATTTCGGTGCACATTTTAAAGTTCAGTGCCAACAAAATGCCTTTAAACAAGAGATGCAACTGGAATATTTGTCTGTAAAATTCGAAAACATTGAGGATAACCAAAAGTATTTTCAGTGTGACTGTTAAATTTTCCCTGTTTATTTTGGGAAACCTTTTGTTAATTGTTTCTTTTTTATTTTGTGAACTTATTTGTATAAATGGAAAAAGTGATATTAACATTAAATGAATATCCAAAGTAACACTGTTTTGTTTGTATTTTTTTTGTTGTTGTTGCATTCAACATTTGCCTTAGGGTGGCAGTGGCTCAGGAGGTAGGGGTAACCGAACCATAGGGGTAACCAGAGTATTGCCGGATCGAGCCCTCGCTCCGTCAGTCTCAGCCTTGGGCAAGACACTTCACCTGCCTTGCCTACTGGTGGTGGTCAGAGGGTTCGGTGGCGCCGGTGTAATGGCAGCCTCACTTCTGTCAGCCTGCCCCAGGGCAGCTGTGGCTACAATGTAGCTTAGTGTGTGAATGTGAGGATGAATGGGTGAACTGATTGTAGTGTGAAGCGCTTTGGGGTCCTTGGACTAAAGCGTTATATAAGTGCAAGCCATTTACCATTAACGTCAAAGAGGTACAGGAAAGGTGAGAGTGTAGTGAATGTGTTTGTCTTTACCATCTCTGGTTGGTTATCACTTCGTAAGCGAGGGGACAAATCACAAGTTTCAGTCTTTTGATGTAATACTGTTGTGAGAATGTGATTTTTGTCTGTTGTGATGAGAGCCAAGTACAAAAAAGATCAACGCAAAGTTTCAAGTACAAGAATATCAGAGTCTCACTTTTCTTCATGTCTGACAAGTCATGTTTTGAGGTAAATGCTAGCACAGACAAGTCAGGGCTGGTAAATTATTCAAATAAATCAACTTAAAAAAAATAAAACATTACACACCAACAATCCAATTTTGTGCTTGTCAAAAAGCCTTGTAACCTCATTCTTAAAAAAACAGGCAATCAGCTCGTTCCTAAAACAGATTTGTCTTGCCTACAAACTCAGCAACAACTTTACAAGCAAACAATCAGTCACTTGCTGAGTGCTTGCCAGTTTTATGTTGGCGTCTTCCCTTCCTCTTCACTGTTAGCTGTTTTAGCCAATGTAACCGAAATGCAAAGGGCGATGAGGACAGACTGACTGTTACGAGTCACAGTTACAGACCACATCCAGACAGAAAAAGTGCACTGTGCGAGTCATTAGGGCACACTTTAGACAAGAGATTGCAGAACAGAAGCTGCAACAAATAAAATGCTGCTTTGATCAGAACACAATCCATTTGTTTCATCAGCTTCAACATAAATTTCACAAGAAATATGCAGTGTTAATGAACAAGGAAGCAGCCAAGAACGACATACAGAACCTGCCAACATGGCATATTGTTACATAACATTTACTATCACTATACATAAGCTAAAACTACAGGATTTTAAAAGCATCTATGTTAGAGAATGAAAGGCCTCCAATACTTAGGTAATAAAATTTTTAATTTCCTGCGGTGACAAGAAATTTAAAAAGAATTCTATAAAGCACGGGTTTTATTTATTTCAAGAGCATAAATCACTAAATGAGGCATAAATATTTACATATATTACATATTGTAAAACTGTTTATATGTTTCAGACAACAGAGGACAAAAGAAAAGTTATTTAACAAGAAAACATGAATTTGTTTTACAAGTTCCTTGAAAAAAACACTAGTTAAAGTTATAGTTAATTACAAATGTTGAAATGATTTAGGTTATAATGCTCAGCCATTTGATAATATAAACATGTTCATTTTTGTGGTAAAATGCTTCAGTAAAAGTTTAAAAAGTTATCCTGTTGGTTATGTTGAAGGATAACACCATGAGACTGAAATAGCATCTAAGAGAAATAAGAGCTGTTCACACTGGAACAGTGTTTAGTAAGTATGTATATCATTTAAGCCTTGTATCCACACAGAAACATCATTTTAGGAATCTGAAACTGTATTTAACAAATTAAAACAAAAACAAACAAAAAAGTCTTTGAGGGGACAGCCAAAGTGCAACTTTTTAAAAACATTGATGTCATAACCCCACTTCTAATCTATTCTATTACCTCAGGGTGTCCTCTTCTTCTTACTGTGTTTTCATTTTGCATCCAGTCTGCAAGCCTTAAGCTCATGTTCTGTGCCTTGTTTCCTGTTTTTGGTGTATTTTCATGGCACCTTATACTGGCCTGGCATGGCATAGATATGAGAGCATTTTAGGTTGTTTTTAGTGTTTCCTTGTGGGTAAAGACATTTTTAGAAACTATGCCATTTTTATTAGAACATTTTCAGAAACATAAAACCGAAAGATCATTCAAAAAATTTTGTTTTTGTTTTGTCAAGGCCTTAATACAAGAGCACATAATCACCAACATTGCAATTCCAAAGGCCAACCTGCAAACAGTGTTAACTAGAGCACCAATGTTTTTCGAAATTATTAGCCTCTCCTATAATTAAGAACACTCATATTAAAGTAGAATGTTGATTTAACAATGAATTACTTACTGCTCCAAACCAAATACATGAGTCTTGTTTGCAAACCCACATAATAAACCAGCTGACCACCCATGTGTTTTATAGGTAGGAAGCTGGTAGGGGATCAATGCAGGATGTAGCACATACACACACACACACACACACACACACACAAATACAAAAAAAACATGCATACATTAGCTCATAGCTTGGAGCTGTTGTGCAATGTCCCACATTAACAACTCAAACACATAAAACAGCGCCACTCCACTCATGCAGGCAGTGTTATTACAATTTTCTCAGAGCGGTAAAATCCCACTGATGTAACCTGGGAAATAATGCACCCAACTGGAAGTTTATACATTTTGTTGTTCTTTTCTTCCAGGATTTTTAATGAGTAGATTTCCCATTTGGGTAACCTCCAATGTCAGGTACAGAAAAGTTAGCATTGGTTCTGGTTGCATGACAAGCAGGTCCAATCCACATAAGGCCCAACAAACCATCCAAAGGACTTCAAGGATCTATTCCTAATGTTCTTCTTCTAGACACTTCATGTCACAAGATCTTTAGCCATGCTCTCACTGTTCTGATCTGTTTTGGCAGCAAATGGGATGAGGTGTACTCACTGAGAACTCTGGGAAACAAAAGGTTAAACAGAAGGTTTGGAGGCCAGGTGCATTTCTCAGATACAGGTTTTCTGCATATTTTATTGAAACAAGAAGAGTAATATTTATTTCTAATTTCACTGGCATATAAGGGGTCATAAATGTGTGTTTATTTTTGAACGAATGAATGATTTTTTATTTTCTAGCAGAAAAACAAATGAAGCGTGTTTTTTGGCTAACTTACAGACCTTTCTGTTTGAAAAGGAGTAGTTTGAAGTAAAACTTATATTTCCCTACCCCTTTCTCGCTTATGTATTGATCAGTATAATTCTAATTGTAATTATAAACCTGTAAATAATATTTAAAAAAAATTCTTTCAACAACAACAACAACAAAAAAGAAGTAAACACTGTAATAGTTTTACATTTTACTGTTATAGAAAAAAATCCACATGGAATCACTTAGATATTTTCCCCCCATTTTTTCTCCTAAATTTGTCTCCAGAATAAAGTGGAGGCAACCATGATCATTGTGTACAGGATCATCTCAGCTGCAGCTCTCAGTTTATCATCCAAATAACTTTTTTGTACCACTTTCTTCCTCTCACTTATTTTTCAAACAGCCGTCAAAGTGCAGCTGAGCTGACCCTTCAGTAGCCTCAAAGCCACCTCTGCAGGAAAGATTATTTATAGTTCGCACTTGGAGACAAGAAATTACTGCACAAAAATCACAACATCAAGCACTCAGCTCATTAAAAAGTACTAAAAATTGAATGATACTGAGGATAACTGCAGAAAAACAACTATGATGTAAAAGAGACAAGGCAGTTTTATTAAAATGTCTTTAAAAACTAAATTAAATGTTTAAGAGGAAGATTTTCTTTTGCCTTGAAATGTAATTAGTTTTTGTGATATTATTTTCTGATAAAAAAGTGGTAAATAGTAGCAAAAGAGCACAAAGGAAAAAAAGAGCTGAGTAAAGAAAAAAAAGCACACCAACACTTTGTTTTTGGAACCAAATTCCCTGGCTCAAGTTTTTGGCTGCCTGCTCGTTTCCCTAAAGTTTTCAGTAAATCTCTCCTGCCACACATTCCACCTTCCCTCCATCTAAATCTTTTTGAAGAACTAATAATGGATGAAGGGCGGTGTGCCACTGGTTCCTCTCATGGCATAACAGCTGCCAGTCCATGCCAGCAGATGTCCTGGATTGCTGCTCTGGCAAAAAAAAAAAAAAAAAAAACAGCAAGCAGGAAAAGAGGAGAAGTTGAGGAAAAAAAAAAAGAAAAACAGGAAAAGAAAGCAAAGGAAGAATTTGACTTTGGTTGGTTTCTGGAAACGTTCGTTGGCAGGCACACATGCAATTCATTTCATATGCTGCTCGGAAGATTATTAAATGTAAAAACAAATGCACTGCAGAGATTTTGTTCCAGCTTTTAATATGTGTCTTTTCAGTCATCTTCTTTCCTCTCAGCACAATACAGCTGGACATTTAATTTTTTTTTACTGGAAATGAATATCATGTGTAATGTATAATAAAGGGTAATGATGGCTGTAAATTTATATCAACTTGAGTCTGTGGTATGGGTGTCCCAGTTTTTTATGATGTACAGAGAGGTCAAAAGGGTTGTTTGGCCATTCAAACAGAGATTTTACAGAGGCATGTGTCAAATGAAGGGGTAAGAGCTGCAGTAGCAAAGAAACTCACAAATTTAAGTATTTTCCATACATCCATTTTCATTTTTCGTGGTCAGGTTGCGAAGGCAACATGTTTAGAAGGAAAACCCAGACATTCTTCTCCCCAGAGACACTCTGCAACTCTATCTGGGGGGATCCCAAGGCATTCTTAAACCAAAGAGGACACATAATCCCTCTAGCGAGGTTTAGGTCTGTCTCAGAATCTCCTAGTAAGGCGTGCCTAGAAAACCTCCAAAGGGAGGTGCCCAGAAGCATCCTAATCAGATGTTCAAACCACCTCAGCTAACTCCTGTAGATGTGGAGGAGCAGCAGCTTCACTATGAGCTCCCTGTGGATGACAGAGCTCCTCACTTACCTGAAGGCCAGCTTATGGAGAAAGCCCATTTTAGTGTGTCTGTATCCAAAATATTGTTTATTTGGTCAGAATTCACACCTCATGAGGGCTGGAATATAGATAGACCAGTAAATCAAGAACTTTGCCTTTCAGATAAGCTCCTTCTTCACCACTAATGGACCAACGCCCTCACTACTGTTGACGAGGCTTCAGTCGAGCTCCTGCTCTATCCTACCATCACTTGGGAACTACAATCTCAGATACTTGAACTCCTCCACTCAAGACTTGACCTATACACCAAGCTTTGTTTAGATCATTAATTTTTGGTTGTACAATTATTTGCATGTTTTTATATTTCCCCTTGCAGAATTCAACACAAGTGAATGAAAGAATAAAAATATCAGCTAAAATGTCTCCAATACACTGAAACTAAAGACAAATTCAAACTTGACAGTTATAGCTTAAATAAAACAATGTTAATGCAACTCTAAAATTCTGAATAACACTGTAACAAACTGTGCACATCAAACAGGCAAACAGGTGGGTCTAAGTAACCTTCCAAACAAACCCAATCTGTTGTGTTTGTAATATGACCACAGGATAAACCTAATATAAAGTATTTAACTGTTTAATCTTAAGCTTGTTTTTTCTCTAAATTCAGGATCTTTGCTGCTCATTAAAGTCTGTTGTGGCATCCCACATGACCATATAATTCAACAAGCACATTTAGGCCAACACATTATACAGACTTTATTAAGTTCAAGGAACTTCCAAAGCAATAAAATTGCTTTGGAAGTTCCTTGAACTAAATAAAGTGACCCTATCAGGATCTATCCATCTGTCTTTTATTAGGAATTTTTACCCCCAAAAAGGGTATCTACAAGCTGAATAAAACACATTAAAGCAAGCTGCGTTCTATATATTTTCACTTATATTTTACAAGTCACCAAAACAATAAAATCTTAGTATAAACATAAATGAAGAAACCAAATGGAGGAGGATAATCTACCAAATGTTGTAAAATAAGAAGGAGAGGATGGAAGGAATTAGATGAAATTAAAGAGGTGGAGTGATGATGAAATGTGAGGAGAGATGAGGGGGGAAGGGTGCTGTGGCAGGCTGAGTCCAAGCAGGGCCACGTGCACTGATAAGTTTATCTCTTTGGAAACATCCCGATGAGAGGCACTGAGGTTGTCGAGGTGTTGAGTAGGTGTGTGTGTGTGTGTGTGTGAGTGAGTGTGCATATACAAACAGCAGAGAAATTAAAAAGCACCTAAAACAGAATTCCCTGCCATCCCTCGAAAAGCAACAAAAGTGTGTCTCATTTCAGAGGAATTGAGGGATGGTAAATGGGTGGAATTGTATTTATTCAGAAAAGCATAAGCAAATGAGTAATGTGGTACTAATGAAAAGGGGTGGGAGCTGCTGGGCTGGAGATGGAGAGGAGGTTATGGAGGGTGAGATGAGTGCACAAGGGGTTGAGATAGCAGTGCATATTATAGACATTTCTATAATCTAGCATGCCAAAGGATTTGAATCCAAATAAGCTCCATGAGCTTGGCAGTAGAAGCTGAGCTGCAGTGTAGAATCTCATTTAAAGTAATTACAATCAGTTACTTAACGCTTTCAGAATTAGATTTTATTTTGTAACAGTTGTGGGGAAGGCTTCATTTTAAAGACTATAAGATTACATTTTATTTGAGGGTCAGCGTATAAGAGGTTATTTAAAGCTCCCCGAGCAAAGGCCATTTAAGGTAAATGACTTTGCATGGACTTTATGAGAACAGTTAGAATGAAGCCGCTAGTAATTATATGGTTTGAAACACCAAAAATCAATGTAAAACCAGGTATCCCCAACAGCTTCAGTTGGCCTATTTTAGTCTTGCTTGTTGTCTATGCTTACTTGTATAGTACTGGATAATAAAAAAACACATTTGTAATTTTTTCACAAAGTTCTCCATTTTTTTTATTATTTTTTTGTATGGTGGTCTTTTTAATTACTTCATTTTTTGAGAGCATTTTCTACAGCAGTACGGCATACATGTTATTGGTGCAATGAACATGTTTGTTTAATTCACTTTTTATGCACAGATTTTATTATTCAAGACAAGTAGAAATATTTTGATTTATGATTCAGTTTTTATTGCTAATAAATAACTCTCACTTCCCATAAAATGTATGTATACTAATAGGTTTACACAAGCAAGAAAACAAAAAAAACAAATAAAATATTATTCACAATTACTTTTACAACAATTTATTGCCAATCCAAATTGTATAAATGGGACAACTCTAATCCAGTTCAACATTCATGACACTTTCAGCTTATCAGAAAATTCATAAACCTCAAAGTTTCCAGCACAATCAATTCACTCAAAAGCTAAAAAAAGTGCTTGGCAAATTTGTAAGTGTAGCTTTCCTGCAAACGCAAATCATTGCACTCAGGTTTATTTAGATTTTCACAACATTCCAACCTTCCTGGAATGAAGGTTGTACAATCTGACAGCTTGTAAACACATCAAGAGTAAAGTAAATGTTAAAATGAAGACTTGCAAATTAAGGCAACCTAAAAAAACGAAACTACAATTGATATGTTTGCTAAATTGTACAATTGTCCACTTGGAATTTAAGTCAACACAACATCCCACAGTCATATCGATATATTACAGGAACTACGATGGGGTCTATGATCTAATGAAATTACTTTGAGTCACATCAGTCACAGCAAGGGGCCACCGCCTGCTCAGCAGAGTTCCTAGCGGTAATCAAAACAATATTACTCAGCTCTTTGTTGCATCTCACTGGATCAGCAAAGCTTCTGCCAACCCAGCACAAGAAACATACACTGTACACAAATATTTGCACACAAAGTAACGCTGAAGGAGTGATCTATGGTTGTTTGTGATGTGCCGCCAAAAAACAAAGCAGACTGAGGGTCAGGTCAGGTCAGGTGAACAACAGTCTGCAGTGTTATTCATCTCTTTTTTATACTTGTGTGATATAGTTTAAACAATGGCTAAATGGTAAAAAAGATGTCTAAGAACATAAAAGCTACAGTTGCAATTACAGCATTTAAATCTTGATCACAATATTTAATAAAAACCACATGAACCATCTACACCGTGCATGAATTCAATCTTGATCTGAGCCTGGGAGTTATTTGAGGCAAACAAAGCCTAAAATAAAACCCAAATCTCCCAAATCAACAATTAAAATAAGGCAGCAGAGTATTTTATGTACTTTTATTTTTCTCCTTTCATCAGGAGAGAAAAGCATTTGGAGTGGTCAGTTTTACTTGAAAAATACCACCTTTTCTTTCGTCGTTCTTGTAACCTTGTTCCTGTCCATTTCACCCTTTCCCAATGACACAGAAACATTTATTTTTAACATGTTACATTAGCATCAAAACCTGCAGTGCAAAGTGCAATGGCAGAAGTGTAACGTCTATAATTTAGAAGCGGCGCTCTGTTTGGGTCAAGCACGCAGAACCTCGATACGTCCCTTAAGACACCAGCAGACATTTATCAAACGCTGCTGTGTACACATCCTGCATAACTTTTAAACTGCTTGCATCACGGCCATGCTATGTATACACATCTGCAGATTCCACAGTGTTTGCGGCTGGAGCTCCTGTGTAATCTCAAACTGAGTCGAGCTACGCTGGAACGTGGGTGGGCGTATCATATGTGTAAGAAAGAAAAAACAAAAATGGACCGATTTTACTCAGTGTGTTTTAGCCAATAAAGTATCACAAACAGAAAGTGGGATGCTAAATAACATGGGCAGTGCAAAGGTTGGCCCTTAAGTGTGAAATAATTTCTACACCATGTTTTGTGTGTGGATACATGTGTAGGGAGTGGAGGGTGGTGACAGGCAAAGATTATGTGCTTGTACTCCTTTTCATCGCAGTAAGCACTCACAATGTGTTAGGATGATATACACACAACTCCTGCAGGACAAAAATCTCAGCTTACACATTTACGTGTCCTTAATGTCACCTGTTTTGTTTGCTTTAATTTTACAAAAAGCTATATTTATTAAAATAATGGTGAATTCAGTTTTAAATCGTGCCAACTGTGCCATCTTAATGATCTCGGGCGCAAAAGTTGACTTTAACATCTGTCGCTCAAACACTACATCCTCTATCTACATCAAACCCAAAGGTTTCAGAACATAATGGCCACCTCACATCAGCCTGCTGCCACAGGCCTGAGGCCAGCTGAACTCTGACCTTTGCCTAGGACACACAATTCCAGCCAACAAACACCTGTTTGTTTCCAGCTGCTTCTGACCCTCAGAGTGAGTTATTACACTCAAACACACACAAAATGTTGATCTTTAAATCCTGTCTGCTGGGAGGGTCTGGACCCTCACAGGTGTCGGGGGGCTGATTAGTAGTGACATTGTCAACAAGTAGCAGAACCGGATAAGGATGATTTTTTTAAAAGACTGTTGTCTGGTAATTAGAGTTCTGGTTTACGTATCCTGACCAGTCAGGACTGAGCGACTACAAACACACAGAGACTCAAACAGAGGGGCGTTTAAGTCGCCAGCATGTGTTTAAAGCTGTGTATACATAGATTTGTGCTGGGGTCAACTCTAACAGGTCACATTTGAAAACGTAGCTCTCCAGTAACAGTCAGCGTATTAGAAAGACACTGTTGATGACTTAACTAATTTTATTTTCACTAATTTTTTTAACTAGTTTTATTTTCAAATCAGGGACAGTTCCACACAGCTTGACCTCAAGCTTGACCTCAAGCTGTGTGGTAAATGAGTCTCTGATTTACTCTGATTCTGTAAATGAGTCACGTTGAAATTGTTCCTAACCCAAAAAACCTTCAGGGATGGAAAATCAAAGACTCTTGCACTGTTGTTTTAAGTTTAACAAGTGTGCAGTAGGAGCTATTGATACTGTGTGTATTAAACAGCTTGTAAAATTTGCACAAGGCTTTTATTTATTTGGAGCAAATGTAGCTAGAATTGTAGGCAGGGACTGTTTTTAGAATTTGCTTGTTTTCAGATAGGCTCATAAAAATGAACTCTTAGAGATAGAAAAAAGGCTGTGAAGCTGAATGAAGGGCAAGCAAAGCAACAATTTATATTTTAGGAATTAAAACACATAAAACACCAATCTGGATCTGAAGTGTGGTCTAAACTCTTCAGTGCCTCAACATGTGGACCTGCAGTTGCAGCAGCCGTCTGTGCCGTCCAGTTGGTCACTTGCATCTGGATATTCTGGTATGAGCCCAGCTGGGTGGTTCTACGCTCACTGCAGCACAGTAAGAAACTCATCGCCACATAAGAAAAACATAAACAGGGTCACCCGTGAGGCAGGCTGACGCCGCGTGCCGCTGTGGGTGCCTGCCAGCCCGGGTTGTGGCCTGCGGGGTGTGGGGTACTGCAGCTGAGCACCCGTAGACACCTCAAGTCAATGGGTTCACCTCAGTGGAAAGTCTGCATCAGCCCGCACTGAGCCCACTGGGGCTAAGATAAGGTAGCGATTCACCAAACTCCCCCCAAATCCTCCCCTCCACTTTTCAGGCGACCACAAACTAAATGTATCCTCCATGCGCTGAAGAAAATAGCCCAACTGTGGCGAGGGAGAGCAGTTGGAGGGAGGCTGATATGAAGACAGAACAGTATCAAGCTGAGATGGAGGGGGGAGAGCCGATGAATGGACAAAGTAGGTCTGAAGTGTTTATAGTTTAACCAAAGAAAGAAACAGCCAAAACCAGTTAATGCAGAGAAGTAGGTAAGAGAAGACCCCGAGGAGAAAGACAAGAAGAAATTGAGGGGATCTGAAATGCAGTCATACAAAAAAAGGGAGGGGGTGGTCATTCTTTCCTTAAACCACCACAAATTTTCCTCTCAGAAGGGTTATAATTTACACAAACCCAATAAAGTTCATGAAGAAAACGTGTGGTGCCAACGCAATCTCTACAGTCATTACTGTTTGATTAAATTTTCCTTTTCTTTCTTCTATCATAGTATACTGTTGCACTTTATAGGTTTTCGGGTACATTTATGTGCTCAAAGGTATATAAAAACTATTAAATCTTACAGAAGTTAATTATTTTTCCCAGCATGTAAGACTGCATGCCTTTCTTAACATTATACATCTAAAATCTATTTGATTATAGTCAAAAAGAGACATACAAGACTGTATAAAACAGCTACATCAAAACTGTAATTAAAACTTGGAATAATCTTATTTAGAAAAATTACATGGCTCCTATTTTAGAAAGCATCAAAGTTTCCATTGTATTACAACACAACTTTTATTGTTGCTTTTTTGTAATGTTTCAAACAGATAATCCCACTAAGTGCACCAAAGTTAAATAACAATCTGACATTATTATTGGGGTTTTTTTTGTTTGTTTTTTGCAGTTTTGACAATAGTGCAACCATGTAAAATATATGAAAAAAACAATACAACATTTAAAAAAGCTAAGAGTTGCTTGTGACTTTAGGTATATTCTACTAAACAGTTTCTTTAGGCATATTTTAACCGTTAAAGTAATGACACCTAAAAAAAAAGGATGGTTTAAAAAAATGTCTGATGTCTCTTCTTCCCTACCCCAAAGTCCTTTTGGCTTTGCTGTAGGAAAAAAAAGCCCTATTTCAAGTTTGAAGATTTGGCTAGTTTTTGCCAGAAAATGTCAATCCTACTGAAGTTTTCTTTCATCAGACACTGGAAGCAACATGGAAATGTGGATTTTTTATGAGAAACCAGCCTGAATCTAACTGGTTTGTAAAAAGAAAAAAATTAAACCCTCTTTATTTTTGTTAGAGCAGAAAACAAAACACATGGAAATGACAAACCTATGAGCTTCTATTATACCAGAACGAAGAAAAGATAGAGTTATTGAGAAATTCAGAATACATTAATAGTTAAACTTGAGTTTTGACCAGATTGGACAATATTTAGCTGTAGAAACAGACAGCCTGTTGGCTCACAGCTGTGAGTCCCGACAACTTTAGATCTCCACTGGACCATGGATGGACCATGATGGCCAGGATGTGAAGAAGGAAACAACCCACCTCAGCACAGTCACTTTGTATGTACATCTCTATCACTATTTGAACTTTAAGACTGTTTACTTTTTTTCAGTCCACTGCTAATGAAAGGCTTGCTCCCCAGGAACATCTCCCAGGTGGATCAGAGTGAAAAACCCAGCAGCCTCCCTTATTTTTGTTGTCTTGGACAGTAAAGAGCAAGTGATCCCTAAAATATTTCCCACAGCTGGCTTTTCTTCTTTCTCCATGCTGTTCTTTTGGTCAGACAAGCTTGCCTATTGGTGCTTTGAGGCAAAACCACACTTTCAAATTCACTCAAAGGCTTCATCTACTCAGCTGTTTGATAAAAAAAACACGGGCAAGGAAAACCAGCAGGACACTGAACTTTTAGGGACACCTAAGCTCGTTAATAAATGTCTCAATGTAATTTTGTGAAGGGAAGGCAACAGAATCCAAAATCCAAAAAAATGAAAACAAAGAAGTCAAACTTTGCTTACTTAAAGTCCTGTCCCTTAAAGTATTGTCTACAAGTGTGCAGCGCATGAATGCATGGCTAAAAAGAGACATGCATGATTAGTTCCATGTCCGTCCAACTGTTATGTCTTGTTGAGTGACAATGAATACTGTTTTACAACGGTCTACATGTGCTGAAAAGGGCGAAGAAATGGCAGAGCTGTTCAGGCATGTATTACACTGTGGCATATTGCACATAAATGAAAATGTGTGTATGTGACTGACCATCTGAGTCTGCTAGGACAAAGCCCCCTCAACTCATGCATGGGCTGCTGTGTAAGACAAGACTGTGAAACACACACATACATACATGCATAGTGCACTGAAAGGGGGACTTATTGGTATAAATAGGAACACAAGTCTTGTGATCTATGCTGTCACACACTCACAATTAAGTATGAGTTATAAATGAGAAGTTTGACAGATTTTTAAAGAAAAGATGCAGCACAACTATGTCAAAAGAGTACTCATGTGGATTAAAACAAGACAAGTAGGTACATTTTCAATTTCATGGCTACAAATGAAAAATAAACATGGTAAATTTGTTTTCAATTTGGATATCCAACAAGTAAAAAAAAAAAAATCAAAAAATCCCAACGAGGCATGTTTTTGTTTTCATTGCAGGTAAAAAAGAAGTCCTTGAATGAAGGTTTTACACAAACATCCTTTAATGATAAAAAAATGACAAAGTTGTAGCCGTTTTGGTCATACCTTGAAAAATAAAGTTATGTAATATATTGTGACATCACGCTCAACAAAACGTGTTGTGAAAGACTCGGCTACTACCAAATCAAATTTTAGTGAAATATTTGTGACAAAGTTATACACATTTTTGTGTTTGGTAACGTCACATAGCTGCGGTGGCCATCTTAAAAAACTTAATCAGCTTAATCTTGACTCTAAAACTTAATCAGATGGAGATGTGGATCCAATAATTCATTTCTGAAAATTTTATGAAAATCCATCCAGTGGTTCATGAGATATTTTGCTAACGGACAAAGTTGACTCCAAAAGGTTTTTGGCATAATTTTAAAAAAATATCTTTCACAATTATTACTGTTAGCTTTAAGCCTTTCAGCAGCAGGTGATGAAAAGTCTGCATCGGGGACTTTCAGCTCTTAAAGTCTCTACCTCCCACTTGTCCCCAACTCTTTAGTCATCTGTCCCTGCAGCTTGACACAAAGTGCCCATACAAAAGCCAGCTGACTAATTGGTCTCACTGAAATAATGTTTGCTGGCCTCATACAAAGAATGTTCAGTCAGTGTTGGAGAAGGAAAATCCACTGGGGTTGGTTCTTCATCAAACATTAAATACCAACTGCTTCACCCCAGGAGAGCCTCCACGTTCTCCATTAACTTCTTTAGCACAGTAGATAAATTATTTCCTGACCACCACCACCTCATCAACCCTCCTACTAATTACATTTTGATGATATTCTAAAAATCTGCTTAAGTCAAGTGCAGAGACTCAGACGCACAAATCTGAGCAGCAAAACAAAGAGGCCATGCAGGTGCAGAGCAGCTTTTCTTGTCATAACATTTCCACAAAGACAGCTGAAGTCTGACAGGCAGTGATGCTATACAGTTACCATTTCTGGCTCTGTTGTCCACATACTGCTCAGAAACATGCGCGCACATGTACACACATGGAGACAAATGCACATACGTTGACGTAGGAATGTTAACAAGTGGGCATACGCACAAACAGAAACAGACAGGGAGCAGCAGCAGCGCGCCGCAGCACTTTTCCGGTTAAACGAAGCGTGGCATACTGCTCCCACTTCGCTGACAGTGACACGTTTCCACAGTGTGGGCAGACAAATCGAGCCCACATGGGAAGTGACTTCAGCCAAGGGACACATCTGGCCCACCTGCACCAGTAGGGTATTGAGGTTCAAGTAAAACAACTTTGTAAACTTTTATACCAATGTCAGTTTTGCAAGTCACAGTTGCTCTGGCATAACATATTACGATATTCCTGTTGGAAATTGATGGGACACTATTTGCACATGCACGTGACTGTAGCATTTTATGTAAATAACCATATAATGCAAAATTGACAGTAGTGCAAAAGTAATAATAACATCAACTGCTATATAACTATGAGACTGAAGTTGTTTCAAGATGGCAGCAATCCACTTTGGTCTGCGTCTCACTCAGACTAGGTTTTTAATTTGCCAGTCTGATCAGAATTAAACTTTCTTTCTTCAAACTGAGACCATTCAAAGACCTATCTACAACAAGTAAGATATTAATTGTTCAAAACCACAAAACCACACTTTAAAAAAAAATGAACAGTAACTTTAAGCATCAGATGAAGTGACTGGACCATCTGCATCATCAAGAATTCACAAAATTCACTCAGAGTGTAAAAAAAACCCATCATAATGCCGCAGTAAAGTTAGAGTTTTAAGCAAAAAAAAAAAAAGGTAAATAAATGATAAAAGTTATCATTGTTTGAATAAACAACAAAAGCCATAAAAATAGTAATTGCTTTGATCTGTTTTTTTAAAACACTTGATTAAATAAATTGTTAAGATTAAGAAAAAGTAGAAGGTTGGAGCAACCACTTATTTTAATTTTTGTTTTATTTTTGAATGTAAACCTCAAAGGGGCTCACATGTTTTCATTGTATCTGTTCAGATGAAATACACAATCCTGTCTTTGTTCATTTCTATTTCCGGTCTCTCTGTCTCTCCCCTTGCATACTTCCATTATTCTTTGTAAGATTAGGAGGTGTGCAGCGACAGGCTGCCAATCTGCAGCCGTCCCAGAGGCAGCAGCAGAGGCCAGGCCTGCAGGATGGGTGTAGGCAGGGCGCGGGGCAGAGGAAGCCATCCACTAATGAGAAACACACTTCTCTCCATCACTCAAATCCTTTTTTTAACCACAGCAAAAATGGAGGTGGCAGGCAGCCCAGAGGTGAGCGGAGTCCAAAAACAAAGCATGATTTAAAAACGGGAGCTCTGCAGCTCTATGGTTCCTGATTCCCATGAAAGGGACAATCATGACAATCATTATAACATTTGTGCAAGCACTGCAAGATATATGGAGAGGAAAAAGGAGGAGGTAAATTAAAACATACTGGGAAAATATTAAGGTATGGGAGCAAAAGCTCAGAGAGCAGCATTGTTAAATGAAGCAAAAGTGTGCGTTTATTCTTGTTAGAACTCTGAATTCATGTGTAAGAATGAAGGCCTGTGCTGTCTCCTTTTTAGCCCTGTATCTTTAGCTCCTTGATATCTTATTCTACTGAACACTGAGGCAAGTGCTGAAGAAAACCTGCAATTAGCCAAAGTAAAGTGAAGGCCTTTGCTTGGGCAAAGAGCCCAAATAAAACTGCTAGCACTTTTTCTGATAATGTGAAAAAAAAGAGACATTTTTCCAGATGTTGGAGGAAAAAAAACCCAGCATCCACAGCTGCAAGTGTAACTCTGCTGCTGTTTTTTTTAATGATGGAAAGTGAAGTCTGACTCTGTCTTAAACTCTGAAACTGAGACAGATCAGAGTGAGGTTTCCAAAAAAGCTACACTGTTTTGAGTCATTAAGACGTTCTTAGCTGCCACGTATTGCAAATCAACCATCTTTGGTCAACAATCTTCTGCTTTCTCTGCATAAAATTATAATCCAAACATGAGAAGAAAGTAAAAAAAAATTAAAGGTGGCTGGAAGAAGAGAAAAGAAGGGAGGCGGGGTGAAGGACTTTATATTTTTCCGTCTGTGGTGAGTTCACACAAAAGGGTCCTTCTGATCCCTGGAGTGCTGAGCACATACCTGCGGGATGAAATCAAAACCCTCTGTGAATTATATTAAAGATCCCCAGCCAAACGCTCCACATACTTCCATGTGCTTTTTAAAAGTCCTGCACAGTTCCATTAAGTTTTAAAAAAACAAACACTTAATTTAAATTGCAGACCCCAGCACCTTCAAAAAACAAGCTCCCTACTTTCATTTTATTTACGAAGAGACAAGAGAAAAGTAGGAAACAGTCAAGATTATGGATAGTAGATAAGAGAGTGTAAGGGGTAGTAAGCTGAGGATTTGCTGAAGAATATCAGCTGTAGTTTTAAAAATATAAAACTAGGAATAATAGATCATTTGGTCTTTGGGTTTAATCATAAGGTGTTAAACAATATCAAAACTTCTTTCAGCACAAAATAGGGTTGGGATTAACATATCTTTTAAAAAAAGCCAATAAAAGCTCACAGAGAATCAATATCTTTATCTAAAAAAATATACGAGGGGATTTCAAAGCTGCCTCCCACTCCTTTTCATCCTCCTTTCCTGGTCAAACTCCCTCTACACTGAATCACAAAGTGAAACCCCAAATGACTAACAGACTCCAGACACCATGTTTCAACTGTCAGAGCACTGAGTTCAGGTTCGCTGACAGAGCGTGTGCGGTCACATCTCTGCTTAATCCCATCCCCCACGGTTGTTATGGAGAGGGGGTGCAGGAACTGAACTATCGACTTGACCCCTGAGGATCACCTGAGGATTGGAGTTCTGCCTTCCCCGACACCATACGCATTCACCTCCACAGCAAAGCTTCATTTTTTACTTAGAAAGTCAGATAAAAAAAAATCAAGTTCAACTATATTTCAAATCCTGAGTTGTGGGGTTTTTTTGGGGGNGGGGGGGGGTTGTCTGATATGGTTAGCAGTGCTGCAGCTGCACCTAATCCCCACAGGAAAGCCTTCATCTGGGACTGATTTTAAAGAAACTAAGCCAGGGTGAGAGAAAGAAAGGGACTGTTCTGTAAAAGTCTGGGTCTTTTCTCAATTCTCCTGATTAAAGAGAGCTTGGCTCAATTACACCCACTAACTGAGCCTTACTCTCGGACCCAACATACAAAAACAAAGAGAAAGGAAAAAAATTGTGGAGAGTGGGCGAGGAGTGCAAGAACGAACATCACACCTGGGCAGAGCTTCCCTCCATCGTCCAACAGCTCGGTCTGTCAGCAGTGTTTGCCTCAAAGGGCACGTTCTTTGTGTAACCTGGGACTGGGTTGGGAAAACAAAGAGGCCGGCTCTCCTGAGACTATCCTCTCCAATCAACAGGCTGGATACTTGTCAGGTCACAGTGATTTGTTTTAATCAGCCTCTCACAAGCAAAAAGACAGGTCAAGGTTTGTTATGCTGAGAAGTTAGAGAAGATACGCGTGTGTTTATGGGTACCTGCTTTTACTTGTACGAGTAAGAACTGAAGAGAAGACTATTAGTAGTGACTGGGGACCATTTAAGGGATCAAAAACAGAAATTTCCATTTTGAGGTTACTATTTTGTCATGCTGAATTTTAACCATGTGACCTGTGGAGACCTGATTGTCAGCTTGAAGATATAATTAGAAGCCAGCATACAGGCAAACATCATCCAGAGTTAGATGTTCTAACTGAAGGTTTCCGTAGCTGCTAAAATGTGGCGCTGCATGGATAACCATCATGACATTTTAGGCATTTACACAGCAAGCTGGTTGCAATCATGCCTAGTTGTAAAGTTTACTGGTTGCAGTAGGCTTAGAGGCCTAATTAAGCTCATTATTGTAATTCTGGTTTATGGAGGGGAGAGTATCAGAGAAACACAAAGTTCCAGTCTCTTCTCAAATGACCAGATCTGCAACTTGTATGGAAAATGGGCAGTAATAGTAACCTTTCCACCATTCAAAACGCCCCTCTTAGAATGGTCCTCCCTCCATTCCTCACTTTTTTGGTCTCTTTTTAAACCCCAAAAGTAAACATTTCCCCTCCATTATTATCCCTCCACATTATATTCCACCCACAGCCCCGTCTTACTGGCTCGTGATACCAGGCCTCTTTGTGTTGTGACACTCCAAAGAAAACAGTCCTACTGAATGTTGTGGACAAGCGCTGCTAACCTGACACAAGCCAGCTCACTGCTCCAATTACACAACATGTTTGCCGCAGCCCATTTAATTATAAACAGACAAAAAAAAAGATCCATCTTTGAATGCACCTCAAGGCCTAAAATGACAGGGAGGATAAAGCTTCCTGATTTATGTAGAATGACACTGGTGAATTTGTTGGAAGGATAGAGAAGGGGCAAAAAAATGTAGACATGGTCTCTTTTTCAATATTGCAGTCTGCCTTTTCCATAGCTTCTTGGTCATAAACAAGAGGCACGTGAGGCTGAACTAAAGCCTAAATTATCCACAGAAAACCTACCATGATAATTAACCAGAAATAATGACTTAAAACATGTCCAAAGGGTAGTTGAGGACAGCCCAATGCTGGCCAGAATGGGAAAAATATATCACCCTTATACCAACACAGTTCATTATTGAATGAACTGTTCAATAATGTTCATATGTTCAATACTGTTCATTATTCATTATGAAATGATTTGTGACTCAAATGACAGAAAGTATGCCCAGCATGATCTTGCCAATTATCAAGAAAAAAGGTTGCCACTTTCTGTTATCAGATGTCTGAAAACAGGATCAGGGTTTGGTAGTGATACAGGTAGTAATGTTATGTACATTTTCCTGTAACAGCAGCTTGGGTCAAGATCTGAATGGGATGTCAAAACATAAAAAAGGAAGAAGATAAAAAAAATTTGTTATATATATCCAAAGACATTAGGAAAGGAACCAGCCTATCCACAATGAGCAGATAAGAAAAAGGTTTATACAAACATACCTTAATGCAAGCTAAAGTGAGAAATAAGAAGAACAAAATAGCAGTAAAGGGCAAGATCTCATCAGTCATTTGGTTGCTTTATATCAGTGCTGGTGTGCAGGCATCTGGTGATGTGGTCTTGTGAGTGATAACTCTCTGACACACCATCCCAGTACATGATAGCATGGCTGCAGTGATTTAAAACAGAACGACTGATGCAGAGCAGATGGGAGTGCACACACCCATGTAATTACATCCAGTGGAAAATCCTTGTGTTTTAAATAAACTAGTAATAAAATACACAGGGCATCTTTTGAATTAAGAGCCAGTTCATACAATCTATAATTTCTTAAATTATCTCTTGATTAGAAAAGGAAAATATCAGAACGCTGCACAGTGAGTGAGTAACAAGGTAGTATAAATTAAGTTTTAACAACTTGTCTTCAGATGACCAGAAAATCTCACACTGTTGTCTCATTCTCACCCAAACAAAAACAGGCAACTACACACTCTTAGTAAACTTCAACATTCCTCTGCCTACAAGCAGTGACACCACAGGCAAACTCTCCAGTAAAATTAGACAATTAACACTTTCCTCTGTGGCTTTAGAGGACAACCCAAAGGATTTTTCCAGACATGTGGTATAAATCTCACCAAGAATATTTTTGTAATAAGGAATGACAATGGAATGTGCAGCATTATATAGCCCTGACTTCCATAAAAAGCATGACAGCACCAAAAAAATGTGATGATTGCAAAGTTTAAACTGAAAGTCAACTGTTTGCCTCAGTCAAATTGATCAAATGGAAATAAGCATTGATGGCTAGCTTAGTCAGCTCCCCAATATCTCTGTTTGAAGAAAAAGCAATAACCTTCCTCAGTTACAGCTTTTATTTAGCAGTTTTTGGTTAATAAAAGAGTTTAATAGATACATTAAAAAAATAAAATAATAATTTACAATCTATAACTTAGCACTTCTTGATTTAGAAATTCAAATGCTAACACAACTTAAAATACCAAAGAATTGATGTGGAATCTGGTGTGTTCAAGCTATTTTAGAGACAAAGCAGAAGCAAACATTTGTATACAAAAAGTGCTCTGAGAAGCTTGCTCTCTGCTTTTTTTTTTAACAGTAAAAGTTACAATAAAGTGTCTTAATTCACTACAACACGCTGCGTGACCTGAGAAAATCTGGTCAGCACAAGTTTGAAAAACCTTGGCCTGCTAGCCTGTTTATAACAGCACTAAAATGCATGAACTGGACCTGACAAAAGATTCCTCTCTCCCACCCCCTCTGCTCTCCCCTCCAGTCCAATCCTACATCCTTCAATTACTCCCCTCTCTGGAAGCCCGCCATGCTCCTGCTCTCCAGTCCTCGGCAGCCGTGTTAGGAAAAATAAACTGAGCGACTGGAGAAATGACAAGCGCCGAGCTGCAGGGGGAAGTGTCAGTGTATCTGCTGTTTCCTGACTCTCGGCAGCAGTTATGGACAGAAGGACGCACATTCATACAGCCTCTTCTCTACAGAGACAGAAGTCAGTAGCCTTTGTGTGTGTGTGTGTGTGTGTGTGTATCTGACCAAGGAAGTGGCAGGAATGTAGAAAGACGGTGTCAAAACACTGGGAGGTCCACATAACTGTTCAATCACAATGTGTGAAGGCTTACTACACATCATTTCATACATGCACAACTAACACACATATGCTGTACGCTTAGAATGTAAAATTACACAGAGACACACTTTGTACTGTCAGACAAGAACGCTCACTGATACATGGACATTAAAGTGCAGAAAGGTCAACGTTTGAACTGCACAAGTCTGTTGGGGAGGGGTATAACGGTTAATGCAGGACTCACCCACTGGAAGTACCGAGAGACACTGTGCTGATTGAAGAGCTCAGCTTCCTGCTGTCCCAAAGTCTCACCTCACGACTACGCATCTGCACATTCACAAAAACAAGACGCTGAGACATCACAGGATGGCGGAAATTTATACCAACTCAAAGTCCCCTTTCTTAG
This sequence comes from Kryptolebias marmoratus, assembly GCF_001649575.2. Lineage (NCBI taxonomy): Eukaryota > Metazoa > Chordata > Actinopteri > Cyprinodontiformes > Rivulidae > Kryptolebias > Kryptolebias marmoratus. The sequence goes on along the minus strand of NC_051441.1, from coordinate 10,258,010 downwards.
GTACACCTGTCCAATTGCTTGTAAACCCAAACAGCTAATTAACCAGTCACATGGCAGCAACCCATGAATTTAGGCATGTAGACATGGTGAAGATGACTTGCTGAAGTTCAAATCAAGCATCAGAACGGGGAATTTAGGTGACTTTGAACGTGGCGTGGTGGTTGGTGCCAGACGAGCTGGTCTGAGTATTTCAGAAACTGCTGATCTTCTGCGATTTTTACACACAACAATCTCTTGGGGTGGGTGTGTGAACTTCATCATGTCATTTTCATCACGTCTAGATGTCTAATTGCATTGAGTTGCTGCCATGTGACTGACTGATTAGCTATTTGTGTTAACAGGTGAACCTAATAAAATTTTCATTGAGTGTATATTCAGAACAGCAATTTTGGAGCACTCTTTCAAAAGTAAAATTGGAGTGGGGTTCATTATTTTATTAAAAATTAATGAGAAAATAATTCTACATTTTGAGACTAAAATTAGTCACTGAAAACTCTAAATATATAGGGACATGATCTTCAAGTCATCCATCCACATCCTTTGAAAACCACACCGGACATATTTTTATTACAGTGTCAAGATTTGATATAAAAGACAAATTTAAACCCAACAAGTTGTTTTTAAAGGTTCTCACCATATCAAAGCCAGTCGTCACTAACTGGTCGTCTTTGGCCCACAGGATACGGGAATCCTTGTTGTTCTGAAGGCTCTTGGCACTCTGTGGGACAAATAATATAAAAATATATGACTCAGCTTTGTAACGTCACAAGAAGAAAATTTTAAAATACTGATTTCTTCCGGTAAATGCCTCATGATGCTCCAACCTGACCCTAATCTTTAGGTCTAATTCAACTAATGAGGAGAGTGATGAGTGAATGATTTGTAGTTAGAAAAAGACGGAGATAGAGGAAAGAGTACAGACAAAATTCCCAGGTGCCTCTCATCCCTGTGGTTAAACAGAACAGGACTTGTCCCATGAAAGGAGAGATTGTTTTTGTTGATGGAACGAAATGGGTGACTTCTGCCTCGAGTGTATCTTGGTTTACCAAACCGTGACACAGTGCTGAGCCTTTTCCTTACTTTGCTGCCATGGTGATTATGTGTCAAAACAGCACCGCCAGGTTGGGTTTAATAGGTGGTCTTCAAACACAAATGACACATGTTGTCAAAGGTAGAGTCTAAAAACAAGTGGGAGTGTTGAAATAAGAGGAATGCTTGGTTAAACAACAAACTCAAGTGCAAAAGGTCATGCATTGGTGCAGGATTTAGTATACATTGTGGTTTTCCATCAATATACAAGTGTGTACTGTAATTAGGAGCGAAAAAGGAGAATCAAGATGAACAAGACTTTCTTGCAGATAAGGAACTGTTCTGTAGTTGGCAAGGATAAAAAGAAATCAGCTTATCTTTTAGGACAGATAATACTGTCACATCTCAGAGCCTAAGTGTTTCCACTGAGCTTCCCCATAAGGCTTTGGAATAGCGATGGAATTTCCATGGAACATGAGCCGTTAGTCCCTAATCCCACTTTGTCTCCCAAAATTACTGTTGTCTTTTTTATAGCCACAGTAGTTGAAGAAACAGTGGTTGTGGATGGCAAGAAGACAAAAGCTGGTTTTGTGTGTTTATCTCCAGAGTGTGCAGACTGATTGTTGTGTAACCGTTAAACGTCCACAGAAGACAAACTATGAGAACAAATGGGGGGCTTTCAAGCTGCCATATTGGATCCTTGAATATACTGTAGGTTTAACAGTAACTGGGACCTGACTCTAAGAGTTTGCTGGAAACTTTGCTAAATCTGCAATTGAAGCTAATGGCTGGAAATACATGCACAGGAAGTGATTAAATTCAGTTTGACAGGAGAAGCACATCTGTGTTTGGAGGATGCAACAAACAGGTTCTGTTATTAATAATTCAAACCAAAATTCTTCTCCTCATTTTTTTACTGATGTCTCAACACTCCCAGACTGGGGGGCTGAGAACCGAATGCTAAACAGGGAGAAACAGAGGATGTGGTTTTCTCAATTTTGTATTAAATGAGCACTTCATTGCTCCCAAATCCTCCCCAGGTGCTACTTATTTTCATCCATGAGCACAATGAATGAGACACTAAATGTTAGTTTGATCCAGGAACAGCAATTTTTTGATGGAAGAAGACGGAGGAAAGAGGTTCCTGTTCTAGCCAGTTGGACTGCTGCATGTTTTATTTATTTTAGTAAGAAAGAATTTTACAAGTTCACTCCCTTCTCCACAGGGTGCTATAATAGTATGTTATCGCTGTAAGTATGTGCAGACATAAAAAAGCTCTTTGGACTTCTAAGATTAGGAACTAAACACATAAAAAATTGCGTTTTCACAAAGCCTGTTAAATCTGGGCACAACTGCAAATGAATAATTCTCAAGTAATTTGTGGGCAACAGTTTGAAAATTATCAACATATAAAATAATAAAAAAAATTAGGATTTGATAAAATAAAATTAGATTGTCTTAAAAAGTATTGAATTTAGGTTAGCAACTGAACATGTTTCCTGTTTATTTTGAGTCTCATAGTGCAAATAAGACAGAAGAGTTCATACATATGCATTGATACATTTGTTTCCATGGTGATCAGAGGCTGTAATCACATGGCTATTATCATTATGTTTTACCACAAATATCACATGAAATAGGAACTAATTCTTTAATACAAATGATAATGCATCAGCAATAATCATTATTTATTTAGGTCTTTCATGTGCACCCTCAAGTGGGGCTGTTTTTGTTTTCTCAGCAGAATGTCACAGAAGCTTTAAATAAGACTTTAGAAAGTTACTGCAAACAACCAATGTAATCAACTTTAATAAATGCACCAGAACCATAACCAGACAACACAGGAAGGAGTCGTACATGAGACTGCAAATGTTTAAAACAGTTCAAGTACAGACTTTAACCTGCTAGTTCTTTTGTTAAAAGTCTGAATAATGTTCTGATGTGCAAATAAACCCTGTAACATGAAGTATTCTCAGTGAATTCTTATTTTTACTGCTTAGAGTCCACTTAACTTGAACAATCTTAAAAATGGTTGTAGTTACTAATACAGAGTTTTAGAAACATTTACCACTCTCAAGAAAAAAAAAACACTAATTTTTATATGTATACATTACTTAAACCAGAAAAAGTGCAATTTAGAGCAATTTGAAGTCCAGGTCTTTTGCTAAAATAAAGATTTATTTCTGGCTCCTGCTTTTTACTCACACACGCTGACATAACAGCAGTTACAATCTTCTTATTAAAATTTCAGGACAAATAGGAAACCCTGTAAACTATGTTGAGGTATGAATTAGATCTACAGCAGTGGTGTCCAATCCTGGTCCTGGAGGGCCACTATCCTGCATGTTTTTGGCGTTTCTCTGCTTTGACGCACCTGATTTGAATGACTGAGTTATTAACAGGCTTCTGCAGAACTTGAAGAGCAGGGAAATGACTAAAACATGCAGGATAGTGGCCCTCGAGGACCAGGATTGGACACCACTGATCTACAGAGATAATGGGAAAATAAATTTCACATGTGTGCAACAAGATTCCAAAAGTGTTTGCGTTTTCCTCTAAACATAAAACTTAAGCCAAGACTCCTGTGTTGGAACAGTTCCAGTCAGTGAAATATTGAAAAAAAATATATACATATATAAATAAATAAATATAAACAACACTGGTGGTTCAAATTAATTTTATTGTAGTCAGCTTTGAAGGAATGTGGTATTACTGTACTACATATGCATGCACCAAAATCAAATGTGAACTTCAACTTCTGCACCTCTCTTAGGGATGATACGTCTTTGTCCGTAGCAGAGTTTTAACCGATACCGTCTGTATGTTAAACAGATGTTTTCTTGCTCCTGGTGCGCTCCCAAAAGGCTTTTTCCATTAAGAGGATTTACAAAAACTCCACCGACCAAAGCACTGACACAGTTGATAATAGGTCTTGGATTGAATAAACACCCCAGTCATGACAGTGGACCATTTTTTATCCTGCAGTCTACTACTACGTCTGATGCAGGTAACCAAGCTCTTGTATGCCTTATTAAGTCCACGAAGGAGAGTCAGTTGGCTGCAGCTGTGGTGGTGTAAACAGAAAGAGAATTCATTGCCACTGAGCAGTTCATCACCGGTACCACTGGCTGATTTCCTTCCAGGGTCAGGAGAATTTTCTGGCATTCAGACCAAACTAGGAACAAGTTGAGCTTAGACTATTTTAAACTGCTTAGTGCCTGTGAAACAGCAGCGCTACTTTTAGGAGGCACATGCTGAATCATATTCCTGGCTAGCAGCTGGAGTGCTTAAAGACACACACACAAGTAAACAGAATATATTCAGCATCATCACTTTTAGAGGCAGTGCAGAGTTTATTAATGAGATGATAGCATTTCCTGAGGAATCATCAACTATTTAATGAGCTCCATACTTTAAGGGAACAATATCAAGACAACAGCTTTTATAACAGCTTTGTAAGGTTGTCCTGACACACTCTAACAGTTGCTGAGCAGATTTTAGATTTGCCAAATTCAATTTCAGCAAAGATTAAATTGGAACAGTAATGGCACAGATCAAACGGTTCTGGTGTGAAAGTTGCCAGTTTTATTCTGATGCTGTGGGTTCTTCTCACAGCTAGAAGCTATGTTTGTTCATAAATTGGCCAAAAAAAACCTCTTGAAATCAAAACATCTTTTAGGTCTTTACTACACTTATTACTACCTGACCCATGCAAGGCAAATCAACCTGCATTGAGTTTCTCAGCATCCATAAATCACAGCAACAGTATCACACCCAGATCTTTAAACACAGGCAGCTTTGAGCCCAGATGTCTTCTGGACTTGGCATTTGAAGCAATGCATGAGGATTATAATTTGTTTTGGGCCTCTGCTCACCTTTTTCCCAGTAGAAGAGATCATAAGGCAGCAATAGCTATTACTACCACCTAAGGCCAGCCAGAGGACACAACATCTGGACCTTGTGAGTGTGTGTATGGATGTTGTCAAACAGTATCCTTCTGCTGCAATCAAATATATATATAACTCACATCCCACTCACCTAGAGCCTTCCTTCTTGCAGCTAAACCATGCAGACATGCAACAAATCCATCATGACACGGTTGAGATTGGGAAACAAAAAGGAAGATGGAGAGAAAGAAAAAATGGAAATATGAGCTCAATGTTTTCCTTAGCAGCCAAGCAGAGGATCCAAGCTGATTGGAATAACACAGATGGACAGAGGAAAAAAAAATTATTTATGACACAGTGAACAGGAGATGTAGGAAATCAACTACACCTGCTTGAATGACTGCTTCACATGCACGAGTAAAGGAAGTAGAATAAATGACATCACATGTTGGAAAAGACGATTACCAAGACAGGTGTCAGCTTTGATGGTGTTGGAAAGTATTTTTCAGACCATTAAGCAACATAAGCCCTAAGCTAGATCTAATAGTATTAAAAAAGGAATGATCAAAGAGAGGATGAACATATTGCTGGCTGAGAAAAAGCAAATCAGCCCCAAACAACACCAGAAAGAGGTCACCATGAGGTTAAACACTTTGCAGGCTGGGACACAGATGCAAGAAATTGCCAGTCAGCAGCAGTCTGGCCAATTATAGTTTTATGGGTCTATTAAATATCCTCTCTCAATATAAACAAATGAGGATCATTTCTTCTTCTATGTTTCTCCCTCAGCTATTTAACACATGAACTTTAACAGAAGGCGTGCACATCTGTGTCACTAGCCGAGAATGTTGATTCAACCACCAGGACAGATATCAGGTGTCTCTGCGCACATATGGGAACTATCACAACCTCTATCTCTTTAACCGACTCTCATTTTGTCCGTCTTTCCACTGTTCTGTGGTTCGGCTCAGTGTGAATGTAGGTATTTTGCAAGCAAAAGTGGTGCAAAAATTAACCGATTATTTTTGTAACTTCATTCAGTCTGACAACCTCCAGTCAGGATAAGGAGTCACTCCCGTTTCAGAATACTTGATCTCAAATCTGGCTTCGTGGAAAAAAAGTTATCCCCGAAGACGAAAAGACGTGATAATCATTTTGTCTATGTTTGTGCGGGTGTCTATCTGAACCACTGAACAGATTTTATTGAAACTTTCAGAAAGTAATCATTGGATGTAGGCAGGGGTGGATATTAAAAATGTTGTCCACCAGCCACTCAAATATTTTACCAGCCACTATTTTTTGTTCTTGTTATTTCATATGATGATGATGATGGAGGTGGGTGGAAGCAGTTGTGGTGCCCTACAAGCTGAACAACACCTCTTTCTGGACACTGCATGGAAATAACTAGACTTTTCTTATTTTATTTTTTTATTTTAAACCATTAAAAGATGCATATCTGTACAT
>NC_051441.1:10169307-10251020 GCF_001649575.2 Kryptolebias marmoratus | reverse complement strand
TTAACTGTGTTTATTCCTCTCATCATGGACAACAAGTCCTGTGAATTTGGAGACATTTGTTCTTTTTTTGCAAAAGTTACCAGGGGGGAACCAAATATTTCAGCCGTCTGAAATAATCGGTTCCCCCTCTAAAACATGGGACAAAAATGATTTACCAAAAAGTCCTTAACTGTGTTTATTCTTCTCATCTTGGACAACAAGTCCTGTGAATTTGGAGTTATATGAGAAATAGACATTGTTACATTTTTTAGAAACAAAAGCTTAAACTGTGATGCACCACACCACATTAAACATCTCCAGCTGCAGCTCATATACTCAATCACTTTGCATGTCTTAAACAGTTGATTGGTGTTACAGAAACATCCTTCATTTTCTTTTTGACATTTTTTTTATTCTCCTCCTCTAATCAATAACCGCTGCCCTGTATCTTTCATCACCCACATACAGACCCCCTTATAGTCTTATCATCCATGGCTAATAAGTTGTTTCACTAATTACTTGATTTTCTTTATCCTGCTTTGACTTCATGGCCCATTTAGGCTGTTTCAAGTCAGGATTGGCTGAATCATCTACAGAAGAGTCTAGAAATAGGACATAGTAAGGGGGGAGAGGACAAGAAATGAAGGGCTGGAAGATGGAAATCAAACCAGCCATTATATGCTTTCATTTCCTCTGTCGTCTATTGCTATTTTTTTCTCTGTTAATTGGAACCATATTGCATTTTGTTCATTTCTGCAGAAAGTCCAGAAGCCACAAAATGTTATTTTTTCATTACCTCTTCCTATATAGTCGGCCTTCTTGCAGATCAAAATAAACTTGTGAGATGATAGAAGCTGGGCAGGGAGGGCAATCTAAAAGAACGATAAGGCGGTCAATCTGTAAGTGCAGCTGTAATGACAGAAATCTAAAAGAAACAACTCTCTGACAGGAAGGATTGTTATAAATACAATAATTAAACTTTATTTCTGAACTTACCAGATATACTTACTGCACAGACCTTACAGTTGAAGCAGAAAGTATTGCAGTTGCATTGGCTCAAAGTTAAAATACAAAAAAACATGTGGAAACTGGGCATAATATTTGTAGCAGTATTTAAATAAAATACACATAATATCTCCTAGCTAAAGTTACAATAAAGTACAACTTCCAGAGTTTTACTTCATCGACTGTTGACTACCATCATCATATTAATTTCATATATGCCTCTCCAGCAATTTCTGTCTGTCGTCTCATTTTCTTTGTGTCAGCAAATGAAAAGCACCGTGAGGTAAAATCTAGCCAGAGAGACAACGAACACAGCTCTGAGGCTTGATTTCCTCAGCAGACACCAGACGAAACCTGCAGATCGCGGGAAGGGTCTGCAGGCTGGAATACTCCCAAGTTTATATTTAGCATTCAGCCAGAATGGAATAACCAGAAGTCGTTTCTGTCAGTTTTTCCTTTCACTCCTCTATCCCCATCCTCCTGTTCTTTATGTGAATAACTGTGCAGTGCTTATGAAAATGGGGTTTAATAAGAAGCAAAAAAATAAAAATCCTCCACTTAAACAAGGTGCGTCAGTTTTAAAGAGATCAGGAGAGCTTTTTCCTCAGTTTCATCTGACACACTCCCTCAAATACTGTTAGAGATTTGGTTTTGTTTTAGAAAACAAAATGTAGTCATGACAGGTGAATTTAAAATAAAAGCCAAATATAATAATTAGACTGAAAAATTAAACCTTTACATTTGAAAGAGTGAAATAAAGAATGGAACACCTTTCTTCTACTGAACACTTAACTGAGTCTGCATTGACTCTTTTTGCTTATAATGATCGATTTTGAACAAATGAGCTACATGAAATTATAAAGACAAAAGTATGCTAAAATACAAACAGCTGATTCTATGAAATAATCAGCCAGTGTCTACTATGTCAAAATATCTAACAATAAATCCACATAATAAACAACCGATTAATCTAACCTTAAGGATACATTCAGGTGATTTTCTGTGGATTCCTAATTTACAATCCATTAAAAATTAATTTAGCTAAAGATACCATTTCTTAGTCGTCTGAAACAACAGCTGAGAGCCTGGCTGACAGTATGGAGACGTGAAGCCTCTGTGCAGTAAGGAAACTTTGTGCAAGACTGACCATTACCAAATTGCTTGTCTCCCATAACAATGGCACCCTGTGTTTAAAAAGGGGTAGGGAAAATACTGGCCCCTGGAATCACTTCATAGCATGAAAAAAAAGGGCAAAAGATTGGCAAAGAGATGTATGGAAAAGAGTCACAAGTTAACTTATACGACTTCAACAGCAGAAAAGAAAACAAATTATTAAATATTAGGAAAAAAAGGATTACATTTTCTAAAAGTCAGAATAAACTGAGAATGATCAGTAAGTAAAAAAATGTGTGAATTTGATAGTAAATGTCTATAAATATAAACCTATACCTACTGTAACTATAAAGAACCACTTTCTCAGCGATGTCGGCATTCAAGAACTGGCACTAAATCTCTTCACTCCTACATGTTCTGTTTATATTTAAGGAATAATTTTGAACAGTTTTCAAAATGAAAAAAAAAATGCATTATACAACTCAAAGATTTTAAGATTTTGTTATTCATTTGAGCAGTAAATTCAAGATATAATATTTTATCAGCTTAAACATCCACTCATATTTGTAATGCCATGGATAACAAGATAAAATATAAAACATGGAGCCCAGACTCCACAGAAGGAGGTGTTTTGTGTAGCTGGATATCTGGACAAGGTATTTACATTTATCATCTGAGTCTGCTGATCTTATCTGGTACCAAACCAAACCTAAAGTCATCAGTTATACATTAAGTGTTAATAAATCAAAAACAAACAAAGAATAAATAAAATAACTAAATATGTTATTATTTTAAAAGGTTTTTGGTTACTTTTCAACAATAATTGAACACCATATACCTACATATGTACCTAAACTCAATCCATTTATATTAGGTGATATTTCTATTAGGTCAATCAAACATGTGTCTTTGTTATTTTTATTTTTTCTTATCTGTATTGGGTCTCAGTATTAGCAGTTTGTGGGACAACACACGGAACCTGCTTGTTTTGCACTGTGGGGAGACTGGCACCGACAGCACTCTGCCTGCTGGCAGGAGTCTCCCTCTGGTAAAATTACCCAAGGTCACACAGGCTGGTCCTGGATCAGAGCACCGCACAGAGATACTCAGTTCCTGGAACTAACATGATTAACAGGCTGACTGAATTCCATGAATATGTGTTTCAGTCCAAAAAGAAGCACAAGCCAGCCGGAGGAGATCTGAAGTGCACGTCTGGTGATCTCCGGGGGTTTTGATGGTTATTGTGGCTGATGTTCCAGCAGTGAATGTTCTGGAGATGCACTTAGTGGCTCTGTCCTTTTAAATACAAGCAGGAATCGGTGGGGCAGGAGAGGGCATTAATGACAGACGAAGGAATGATGATGCTGCTGACTACCACAAGAAATCATAACACTCAGATGAAAATCTGCTCACCAGACCCAGTTCGAAAACGACAGATATGAACCTTTGGGAGGGAGCAGGAGCTCACAGCGAAGCATGCCCAGAGACACGGTTTCTGCAGCCCTCTTGTTCCTGTTGTCACTTATGGCTCTTTCTTAGCAGCAGTGGATACAGATGGCTGACTTTCCTCCGCACTGAAACCACATCATAGAGGCCTTACATCTTCAAAGCACCCCCACACATTTATATTAAAACATGTGAAGAGGGAGTTTCAACAAGGGCACATGTGTGCAAGGCCTGCAATGCTCATGTGTGTCATTTATGTGCAATCATGGACTCCTTCGGGCCAGTTTAAATCCCGGAAGCCATTCTGCGGTTTTACCTTTCTTTCTCCAATCACAACTGAAATTTGCTGAATAAATTTAAAGCATTTGAGAGTGAATGTGTTGTAGAACAACAGGTTTAATGTGTTAGTTAAAGAAGCAGGTTGCCTACTGCCTTTCATAGCAGAAATTCAGACTAAGAGCATCTCATGTTGAGAAATACCAAAGTTACAGCCTTTTTGGTCAAACCTTGAGAATAAAGATATGCACATGCAATATTTCAGTATCTTCGAAGTCTGTTAGCTCTTGGAGTATCAGGTACCACTACACAAAAGTTAAACTCAGCATATGGAAATTCACTGAGGTGCAGCCATTTTCGTGCAGGCTATGGTCCATTAGTTGTGGTGGCCATTTTGAATTGCGTTGGCGCCAAAATTTAATCCCTTGTAGATGTGCAGCCAATAATTAGTTTCTGAGTGTTTCAGTGAAATCCGTCCAGTGGTTCATGAAATATTTAGCAAACAGACAAATGGACTTGTTTTCAACATGTAGGCTAAGGTTTCAAGCAAAGATTTCAGGCATTTCATGTGTTGCGTTCAAATTATGTGTTGGGGACATTGCTCAGCTACTACCACACCAAGTTTCAGCTAAATACTTTTGAAATTGAATAGAGTCGACTTCACAAGTTAACTAGTCATTCATGCACATTCATTAAAATCCACCCTGTGGCTCATGAGATATTCTGCTAAACCGACAAGCAAATGAGCACACAAACAGACACGAACAAAAACATAATTTCTCTGGTTTCAGCGGCAGGCAATGATAGAACAAATTATGAAATAAAATCTGGATATTTTTCCTAGTGCCGACAGCCCAACTTGTGACTTCTGTTATACTGTATGGAACAACAGGGTGTGCAACTGGTGAGTGACAGCTTGATTAATCACCTCATCTCCACTGTGCTAACAAACATCTCAGTCTCCCACTGCTGCTCACGCTGAAACAAAAAGATTCCCAGGTACGACTAGCCTCCAAAGTTTCCCTCAACATTCAACAACTTAACTGATGCAGAACGTCTATTTAGCTTCACCATGAAACCACAAATTACAGCAGAGCCTGTTGTCTTTTGAGAGGCTCAATTAGTAAAAGATGACCTGAGAGGGCTTTTGTTAGGAAGAATGCGATTTTGCAAGATACGCGTGATGTCAATTTAAAGGGTTTCTGCTGTTACAAACTCATTTTATACAACGTTGCTCAATTTCAAAACAGAAAAAAACAGCACCGGCGCAGGTAGGCACTCCCGTGTCCCATTCACAGCCACAAGGCCCCACCTGCGAGACAACATAGAGGGGATTACTGTCAGAATGTAGTCTGTTCATAACCTCTGAGCCACTGTGTGTCCTGCAGCATGTTTTAAAACAAGAATCACAGAATAGTTGCAGACAAGGTGATGCCAGTGAACCACATCAGAACAAAACACTTTGATTTACAGTGCACCACACATTTCAGGCCGGGTGAATCAAACATTTCATGTAAAAACAAGGTTCACTGGTGATTTTGGTTGTTTGATGTGGGAAAATGGTTATTTAAAAAAAAAGAATGAATATTTACATAAACAAAAGTAATGTTTATGCTGCTTGTTAACACTGACGTATGGCTATGATTTATTACATTTTAGCAAAGTATAATTTTATTATTATTTTTCTGCTTAATTAGTTGAGGCAATTATCTCTAATGACATAATTACTGTTTATCATTTCACAATGTAATGATTTTGACATAGTTTTACATAAGTGTGTGGTCTTTTCCCTCTAATCCCGATAATGACAACAACCTTACGAGACAGTTACGTGTTGATGAATGTTTGTGCACCAAATTATTTACAAGATGTAAAGATAACTGATGTCTGACTGAAACAAGATCAATTGTTACCAAGCATCAAGTAATGTCTGGTAAACATGTGAACAAAACTTATTTGGTTTTAGAAAAGTCTGCATGCAGACACATGGTGAATATTTCAGATCATCTTTCTTTGAACTCAGATCACAGATGCAGCAACACATCCTGACCTCAAAAATAATCATGAGTAATTAACAATCAGCATAAAAAACTCAGCTAAAGGTCAGTTTGATCAGTCATGGATTGAGCTGCAAGTTGTGGTTTATTTCTACTGGGGCAAAATGAGTTCGGTCTCAGGTCTTTCTCTTGTTTTTTCACAGGGATTAAACTCACAGGTTGGGTTTGGACTATTTTACACACTTTCTAGATATTTACACCAGTATGCTTTTAGCTGCATTTGAAAAGCTGCAAAATACTGTAAATATACTCTGCATTACAAGGTCCCCAGTAGCAGACCAAGTTCTGGATCCGGACCCAAATGAAGTTTGGACCCAGATCAAATGTTAAATTGAATTAAATTTTTTTTTTAAATTGTGGAAATTCATTTCAGGCAGCACAATTTTTCTAACATTTACAGTTATTCATTTTAGGTGGTACAGTTTTCTAGCATCTACTATAATGTTAAAGGCCTCTCTGCAGAGAGAAGCTGCAAACCCACAAAGGTATAGAGTAAGTGAGGAAAACTATCATGGCCGTCACTAAAAAAAGAATTCAAACATATATAATCTGGACCTTTGCTGCAGATAAATTTCTTTCGACTGCCCTTGCTCAATTTTAATTAAAGACCATTGCTCTATATGCAGCATTAGTTGCTCAAATCCTCTATATACTTAACTCCTCATGGGGACTGAATTACTAACTAAAATGAAACCGACTCAAAAAAAAAACATAATCCTAAAGCAAGCTCTTCAGTATTAAGATGCCATCAGCACAAAGTGCAAATCACCAGCAGTTTTTGGCTCCAGGTGTGATCCACATGTGTGCGTAGGGACTTAATTAGTTGGAAAATAAGAGCCTCAGAGCAGCCAGCTCATTAATGAGGCCTCAGCTCACAAACACATGTGAGCAAAGAGCTTGCTTGTTGCCAGCTGGCATTCAGTTTTATCCTTCTCCTCTAAAAAAAAACAAACAAAAGAACAAAAAATCTTCACCAACTCCCCCCAAAAATAAATCCACAAACAGACACTCACATAGACAAACCCCGTCGATTAATAAAGCAACTAAAAATCCTTCTAACTGGACTTCTTGAGTCCTTCCAGTAAGTTTCCAGCTTTCATTAAGCTTTCCCTCTGTTTATACTTGAACACACAATGTAATCTAAATAACATATCAACTCCAAACCTCTGCAACCTTATCATGTTGCTTAAAAAGGCTTTAAGGAGTTACTGTAAGTTATAAAAATATCAACACAGATGCATCAATCACGACCGAGACAGACCACATCCAACGAGATGACTGAAAAATCCTGATTTCAAGCCACTGTTCAGTTTAAGTGCCAGGATAAAATCCCATCTCCTCATTAGGAAAAAGTCTTTCGGATTCCCTTAAACCGAGGCTGGCAGTGGGGCAGCAGCCAGTAACGCAGGGAGCTGAGAGATGGAACAAGAGAACGAGAAAGGAGAAAACAAGGGCAGCTCAACATCTGGGCTGAGTTAACCACTGGCCATTACCAGGTCCTGATCGCAGCGGGATCTGATNGGGGGGGGGGGGGGGGGGGGAGTACAGTGATGAAGTGCTGGGCATGTTAGTGATTGGGAAACAAGGTGAGTATACACAAAAAGACAAAAACAACAGGAGCGAGGCATGTGCTGTCAAAGCAACATGCACACATAGGGCTGAAAAACTGATCTGATCCATGAAAGCAAACAAAAACAAAGAAATGCATTTAATGAGTAAAATAAACACTGTAGTGTCACGCTTCAATAGCAAAATCCTAAGGTTCATCAGCACAAATAAGGTCAAAGAGCACAGAGATTACACTAAAATGACAGCTCGGTTTTAATATGAATCGTTTCTAAATGCAGCAGGGCATGTCGGGAGGTGTTACTTTCAAAAAAATTTTAAATTAATAAAAACAAGTGTTGAGCGACTGATGTTGAACTCACACTGCAGTAAAATGTTTAAAAATTAAAGGCCTAGCATTCCTTCACGAAATGCACTTTGCCCCGCAGCCTTTCACACCAGTTTTAAACCATCTTATGTTGCAAAATGACAGCGTTGCAGCCGTTTTGATAAAAAAACATTTTGAGCAATCTTATTCTAAATCCCAAAATGTCACGCTCAGAATAGGTGCTGTGAATGACTCTCAGCTACTACCACATCAAAAATGTAGCTCAATATCTGTAAAACTGACTGAGTTAGAGCTATTTTTTGTGTTGGCTACTAAGGATTACCTGTGGCAACCATCTTGAATTGGATTGACTCTGAGACAAGATTGCTGAATGGTAGATTTGCCCAACTTTAGAGGGCAAAAACATTATCGTCCACCTTCATTTTTTTAGCAACAGGAAACATGAAAACAACAACACACACACAAGCACAAGTTGGTGAAAATAAAATTCCTTAAATCTACGTTTTTCTCCTAAAATTATAAATGTGTTTTTTACTATTATCAGCCAGATTAATGACATACAAGAATATTACAAATTTAAAAACCCTCATTTTTTGTGTTAAATTGTGCCTCTTGTGAAGCTGGAATTCAAAACTTGCCACTGAGTGATCCAAAGATATTTTCTTGGACAAAACAGCTGAGTCCTTAAAGACATTTTATATCACATTTCCAAGTTGTTGACTTTGCATCTCTGTGGTGTGAGTTTCATTCTTCAAACTCCAAGCAAGCTTCTTTATGCAGAAATTATCAAAATTGCGAAACCCCATGAGCAAGAAACGATTTGTTGGTACCACAAAATGCTGAGCATTTCTGAAACAAGGAAACATTTTTACATCTGACAAATATTTTATAAAATACTTCGGAAAACCTCAATGATTATATTTGTCTTAGAGAATGGCCCTTAAATAACATGACTACAATTATAAAAAAGGCCTCCATCAGAGCCAAAACGCTACTTTCAAAACATTTTGAGAGAAAACAACATCTGTATGATGACTAATACTGTTTATTTTTATGGAAAAATATCAAACCAGAAAAAGTACTTTTGTCAGATACAGGATTATACATATATGCATCTATTAAGCAAAATTTGAGCAAAAACTGACCAATGTAGCATTTCACAGTTATTACCTAATATATAATGTAAAAAATAAACAGCATGCATTTTAAGGCATAACTAATAAAGACGGAAAGTAAGACAAGACAAAAAGAATTTGGAAAAATATATTCAATCTGTTCAAATTAACATACAGATGAAATCATTCCTGAAGGTTTTTGTTCTGCAGTTTTGTTTCAGTTCTTTGACCATGAAGTTGCACACGTGGATGATGATTTGCACAGAAAAATGCAGCAAAATAAACTGAATTTTATCCATTTTATCACTCTGACGGTTTCTCCACATCTGTGCATCTGGCTCTACATTTGAGTGAGATAAAGTTAACTGTACTGCAGCAAAGGCTTTCATTGTACTGCCAACCAGAATCTACACACATGCTCAAAATCTCATTTTCCGAGGCCTGCCAGTAGCGCTTTCTGGATGTTAGAGAAATCCAAGCAAGAAACCGTATAACATCCCCCACCCCTTCTAAATACATATAAATAAATATATTTTTCTGTAAGATTTCAAATGCAAAAATAATAACATAAATGCCGTTTATTATGCTCGAAATGAGCAACCCAAGAATGGAGAACACACCTACCAGGAAATTCAGACTATGTAATTTATGGCAGGGTATAGAAGATGGTACAGTACTGAAACCACCGTGCTTTTCCTTGGCCCTGCCCAGCGCTCCCTCATCAAATCTAAACCCATTCCAGCCCACGACGCTCTCTAATTTCACCCAGAGCAGCAGAAGCTTGGGCTGAAAAACCGCAATCTGGCCCCCCGAGTCTAGCAAACTATTCCCTTTTCCAGTCGCCCTCCTCTTCCAGCGACCGCAGATCGACAGCTCTACGGCCAGTAGTGGCCCAGAACTATGAGGGGTATTTTCAGCACTGTAATTTGAAACACACATGGTGTACAGACACACAAAGGCACACGATCAAGTACTGAACCACACACTCAGCAGATCCAGAGACGCAGGAGACAGATCAAAAGATGCTGGCGAGTGGAAAGGAGACACAAATGTCCACAAAGGCACGTGTCTCATTAGGACTAGGTCAGGATCTGCATGTTCTTCTGCAGAGTCTTGTGGCCCAGTAAAAGTAAGCAGAGAGGACTAAAAGATGCAAAAGAAACTTATCTATAGAGGCCACTGTAAAGATTTTTTTGGCAGGAAGAGAAAAAACAAAAAAGAAGAAAGACAGTTTATGTTTAGTACCTGATTATTCACCATTTTGCCATTTTTACAATGCATGTATGTACTCTTATAGTTAGAGTTAGGCAGAAATGTAAGGTTTTAACTGATTTTACCAAATTTTAGGATCATAATAGGACAGCTTGGTGACACTGCTACCCTCATAACATAAAGTTACATTGGATCCAAATCCCCTCAAAATCTGAGTCAGGACATCGTAAATTTTAAAAGCTGACATGGGCGTTTTCTGGGAAAAAACAAAGCAAAAGACCTAAACACAAAACAAAATTCAAATTTCTACTTCAACCTGCCATCAGTGCTGGCGAGAGAGAAGGGACGCCACATCTACAGACAATCTCTCCTCTCTTGTGCCAACTACGTAAATACAACACTTGCCTTGATTACAGATGCAGTATTTACTGCTTTTTCTGTCTTTCCAAGACCTTAATTTCCCCGTGCAGTCCTATTTCCCATAAATACAGCAGGAGTAGGACTGTAATTAGGGCCTATATTTACCCCACCTGACTAGAACCCAGTTCGGAGCTGGCAGCAGGGATGAGCCGGCTCCAGTCAAATCTGCTGCCTCGGGTGGAACCGGGACAGCAGTGGACACACATGCACAGGCTCAAAGGCTTGATGCTTGAGCAGATGTGACACTCTAAGCTTATTTCTTACCCTTCAGAGGGTTACAATGTTAAAAATTATATATATAAAATAACTTCTGACGTGTGCCTTCATTGAGAGATCAAAACTGGACTGTAGGGGAATTCAAACTCAACAAGAGGATCTCTGCCTCATTCTAACAAACTCCAGCCTTCTATACACATTTTTCATCAGAAATATTATCAGAGATGAGTTGTGGCTTCTCGTGATGAGAACAAATAACTGCAGCTCTTGCAAAGAGCAAAACAAACCTCCCAGTATGATTATAAATTCAAACAGTTTGGCCATTTCTCTGCCACTCTGAATTTACTTTGTGGCCACGCTGACCTTTCCGTGTCATTACATAAAAATCTTTAACAACAAACAAAGCAAAAAGCAAAGCAGAGAAAGCGATTTAAAAGTTTTTCAAAATCTCCTTGTAACCACTTGAGAAGTGGTGTCTGATGTTGTGTTTTATGGTGATGAACATCTTTTTGGGTCACACTTCTCGTTACAATCAAACGGCTGCACTTTTAAGCTTGTTTAGGCTTCATTGCCCGCACCCTGTCAGCCACTCCTCAGCAGATGAGGTGCTAATAGGAGCTTCTACTGGTCTCCCATCTTCCAGAGACATCCACACATCTGAAAGCTGTCATGGTGAGGTATTCCCAATCGCCTCCAAACCAAAGACTCTCATTGCAGGACTTTGTGTGTTTCGGAGATACTGAGAGAAGAAACTAAGGGAACACAAAACCAGTGGCCAAAGCAACCCTTTAATAACTTTGATGTGTGGCTTCACTTTTTATGATTTGAGGCCATAAAGTCATGTGCTGTGTGGAGAGGAGGGCAATGTGCTGACTCACATCTGCTCAGTTTGGTCCTCATTGTGGCAACAAGAGTGAAGAGATAAATCAGGAAAGTTGGAAAGAAGACAACGGGAGAACATAAAGGCAGCCAAAAAACCTGGTAAACTTGGCTCAGTGGTCCGTCAATCTTCTGGGTGATCCAGCAAGTTAAAGCAATCTTTCTCACTACTTATGAAGGAAAGATATGTTTTAAAAAAAGAGTTTAAGCAAGCATAAAAGCAAAGGTTTTTTTTTATTACACAAAAACCAGGTGTAGAAATAATAACAAAAAAAACATGAAAGTTAAATCTATTCTTCAGTTTAGAAAATTGTTCACAGATTTGCAACCTATTCACTTAGCCTAAGAAATTATGCACAGGGTTTTTCTATTTAACATAATTCTGTTCCTGAGCAAAATACATATTATTGTTTACATCAATGCAATTCAGTTGAAAAGTTGGACATATTCTGTCTCCCAGGATGTATAATTTCCAAATAAACTGCTGTTGAACCACAAACTACCTCTGTCTTCAGCAGTAGAGAACTAGACAATTCACTACAGCCTAGGTTTAATAAAAATTAGTTATATTCTGAGCTGGACAAGTTCTCTAACATTATTCTGGTGACGCTGCAATCAATATTAATATTGGTACTGAACTGACTTTTGTTTCCTCATTTAGGTTGACCTCATCTACTTCCAGACTGCAAACACAGCTCAACACAACACCTGCTGTACAGAGACACTGATGTTGCAGCAAATCTGTGAGTGAAGTTTCCTAAAAGAAGGGAACAGATTTCTCTAAAAGCTATTTTTAGTTCTACACCTAACTCCTTGACATGCCACTCTTTCCATTTAGGCAGTAAATTGTTCTCCACTGTCGTTTGTCTAATAAAATCAAAAATAAATCTCACAGAAAAGACAGAACATCCCTGCCACCAGTAACCACTGAAGTTGCTGCCGAAGACAGACATACTACTTGTCTGATTCAACCCTTGGCAGCAGCAAAGTGATTTACATGCCTCTTCAGTTAAATTTAATTTGAATTAACCCAATTCATTTGTTAGGCAGAGTATGCAGAGTGGTAAAGAGACCTGAACAGCTGTGACGACGATCAGAGAACAGAGCTCCCTTTAATAAAGAAAAGTCAGCACGCCTTTCAGGAAGTCTCAAAAAACAAATAAAGAACGCATGGTTGAGCCCGTACTGTAAACAGATAAAGGAGTCGATACACGTACACAATGAATGAACACACAATCGCTGCCATACAAGCTGAAGTGCCTTCCAGGTATTTCAAGGATTTG
Organism: Kryptolebias marmoratus; assembly: GCF_001649575.2. Classification (NCBI taxonomy): domain Eukaryota; kingdom Metazoa; phylum Chordata; class Actinopteri; order Cyprinodontiformes; family Rivulidae; genus Kryptolebias; species Kryptolebias marmoratus. The sequence goes on along the minus strand of NC_051441.1, from coordinate 10,238,125 downwards.
ATTTTTAATATGCTGTGGCATGTACTGTTTTTTCTAGGATTCTTCATATTTACAAACCAAGGAGCCCACGAGACAGGTTGAGCATCGCTGTAATTAAAACACGCTGGGAGGTCCACCTCTGAAATGTGTGAGAATATTTGCTCTACGGTGAGCGGCCTCTCATGGCACTCGGTGCACCACTCCTTTCTTTTCTCAACACTTAAACGCTCCACCACTCCACTTACTTATTGCTGCCGGCTGAGATGGAGTCCTATTGGCTCCAAGCTGGTGGTCACTGCTGAGAAATTTACATTAAGAGCAAAATAAAAAAGAAAGGAGTGGTTCAAACTATATTGGACTGCGATGGGTACCGTGGGAAGCAGGGACTGTACCGTGTGCTGAACATTCATAAATCAGTGCAGGATGAGTCACTGAGTGGTCAGTGGTGAGCACTCAAGGATACTGTCAACATGTTGACTAAATGTAGCGTGGAAAAGAAATTGTGCTCATAGTAAATATTCATAAAGTGGTCGAGAACCCATATTTGTATTTTTATGAAACTAAGAAATAAAAGTTGTGTCGTTCACTGTAAACAAAACCATGAAAATATAAAATGTAATTCATCTTGTGTGTTCAACACCTTTACCTCTAGGAGGAGCTCCCTGTTGTTTTGGAGGAGTGGTGGATAATTTTTTCTTGTTTGTTTTATTTTTATTTTTTTTCTAGGTGGAGGAAACTTACCTGAACAGGTGTCAGCTGGGCTCTGGGATCAAACACTCGCAGCATCTTGTCCTAGTCAAAAAGAAAAAAAAAACAACTTTTAAAGATGAGGAAATAATCAATATGCGAATGTGAGCAATAGTAAGATCTATGTAAGAAAAAAGTATTCATGGTATTTAAAAAAAAGGTTAAATTACAATCTAAATGCTATATTAAATTATGAAGTTAAGTAGCAATAACATCTGAGAGCAGCTGAGGAGTAAGACATTTAACACGTAAAAGAGGTCAGTGAGCATGTGCAATTTAAAGGTTTTGAAGTTGAATGTGGAAAGAATTACAGGCTTCCCAGTTAGCTGCATTATTTTCATGGAAACTAAACGGACAACTGAAATATTAGAGCTACGTCTTGAAAGAATTAACAAAGAGTCCCTCCACATTTGTATACTTCAGATTAAAAAAAACAGCAAAAGTTTCTTGTTTATCGGTGGGGTCGCACTGATTCATCGTCAGCAAATGAAATCCAGTGACCTCTCCACGGCCTTGTTCGCCTTGACCCCGGCCCACCAAAACACACATTCGGCATCAATCAAAGCAGCCAATCAGAGAGGCTCCCGTGTGATTGGAAGGAAACGGCACCTAATGGGATCAGGCTGTGCGGGACGATGGTGTCTGCAGCCGTGTCACTCAATACTGCTGTGTGACTGTGATCACAGCAGCAGTCTGACACATGGAGCTGATAGCAGGTAATAATTATAAGTACTTAGGCTAAACCATAAACACATTTACCATATACATGTCAGGGGGAATCAGAAGGTCCAATCTGACACAGTAAAGCACATAAAAACTAGAATCATGACAACGTTTATCTGCAAGGAATGCTTTTTCAAACATCACATCTGACACTGACAGAAGCAGATTGTTCTATAATCTTAAAACACGTGCCGATCTGAGCCCGTCTTCATTCTGATCCTCTAAACAATCACTAAAGACATCTATTTGTTTTTGACACGAATAGCAAACAGGAGGTTTAAAATAAAGTGCTCTTTTATTTGGCTTTCAATCCTGTCTTTGAGAGCCCAGCCCACCCACGAGTACGATGCCCCACAGCTACGTTTTCAGGCCTGACCCGAGACTAAACCCGAGGCTCAGAGAAGTCTGCAGGAACAACACACACAAACATCTCCTCCTTGTGACCTTTGGGCAAGAGTCCACCTGTTGCAGAAATTAAAAAATAAATAAATAAAATAAAACCATACAGTGTACTGACTTCCTGTTTTTGTAGACATCCAATAATTTAAATGGTTAATAAAGCCTTTATTTTTTTTTGATAAAATATTTTTCACAATCCCTCAAAATGTTCCCAAAAAAACTATCCTGAGGGAACAACAATCAAAAGTACAAGCTATTCTTTTCACACATAGATCCTGCTGACAAAATACAGCCTAGTTGTGTCAGGTTTGCTTTTAAAAGTAAAATAAATGATCATAAAAATGATCATGCTATAGCTAACTGCTGCTGCTGTTTAATTCAATGTAAATAACTAAGTAATGTAAAATAAATGGTACTATAAAGGTTTATAAAATAGGAAGTTGTTTTAAGGCAGCAGGGATCCACTTTAGTACTGACCCTGCTCGGAGTAGCTGTTAGCTTATCAAATCTGTTCGAACTAATCTACAAATTTTATTCTCCAAACTGAGCCCATTCAGAGCTATCTATACCAGATAAGATATTAACTGCTTATAACCTTTCCACAAAAGTCTGTTTCAAAAGATCTGTGGCTTTAAATTATTAGTTACTCACTTATCTGCCTAAAAACACAACATAAAATAACTAAACACAAATACAGAAACACTGATTATTCTTATTGAAGCAGTTGTGTGCCATATCATCCAAAGTGTTGGTGTGGGTTCCATCATCACGATCTAGTAATTCTAGCAAGTTGAATCAAACCCAAGTGGACTTCTTTACGGATTCTTGAGGATGTCTCAATTTTCTTTCAAGAACTGAGATGTCTTCCAGAATCAAGAAAGAAGCCCAGATGCCTTTGATTCAGCTTGCTAGGATTACAGTGCAAACAACACAAGAGGGAGGAAACTATCTGGCTGTGCAAACACACAAATGAGGGGCTATTCACGTACAGATGTGTCCACCAAGTAACCGCATATATGCACAGACTCGACCAAACAAATACTCTCCTATGCCGATAACAATAACACATATAAGAAACCCACAACACCTAAACTCATAAATGCACAGATGGGAGGCCCTGGATAGGTGCGTATAGATTTGTGCATTTGTGTATGTGTGTGTGTGTGTACGCGCTTTAGGCAGCAGCTGTTTAATCAAAGAGGTGGAGCCTCATTCTCAAGCTGCTGTTAATGAGTTTTCACCACACGTCTGCTGCGCACAACTTTCACATGATGTACGCAAACACACACAGACGCTGGGAATCTTCACTCGCTCCCCTCATCAAACACACAGAGCGCTGCCGGGCTGCTGTTCCCAGTCACCCATGGTTACTAATGTCAAGGCTGATGCGAACGGCAGCGTGAGACTGCAGCATCTTCAACGAGGATTTGTCACACTGTGGACGTTGTAGACCTGTGACTTTCAAAACACGACCAAAATCCTGAAAAAGTTGGAATGCTGGGTAAAATGTAAAATAAAGGAAAGAAAACAAAATGCAATGATTTGCAAATCCCATATTTTAGTTACTATAGATTATAGTAAACATATGAACTGTTGAAAATGTACCATTTTGTTTTGTAAAAAAATAAACTAATTTTGGATTTAATGGCCGCAATGCATCTAAAAAAAGTTGGGCCAGTGCCATGTTTCCCACTCTGACTCATGTCCTCTCCTGTTAACAACAATCTGTAAACGTCTAGGAACAGAGGAGACCAGTTTCTGGAGTTTTTGGAGTGGAATGTTGTCCCATTCTTGTCTGATGGAGGACTCTAGCTGTTCAACAGTCCTGGGTTTTTATTGCTGAATAGGATCACATGTTGTTTGAAAATCTGTATATACTTTTCTGGATTGATGATGCTTTTTTTAGATGTGTAAGCTGTTTGTGCCATAAGTACTAATGCACCCCCATACTATCAGAGAGGCAGACTTTTGAACTGTGCACTGATCATAGGCCAGATGGTCCTTCTCGTCTTTAGTACCAAGGACAGTATTGATGGTTTCTAAAAAAAAAAATTCACATTTTGATTAATTTGGCCACAGAACAGTTTTTTATTTTTACTCAGTTCAGGTTTAAATGAGCTTTGGTTCAGAGGAGATGGTGGCATTTCTGGATGGTGTTTTCATCTGGCTTCTTCTTCCCATGATAGAGCTTTAAGCAGCATTTGTGGACGGCACTGTGAGCTGTGTTTACAGACAATGATTTGTGGAAGTGTTCCTGAGTCCATACAGTGATGTCCAGAACAGAATCAGAGCTGTTTTTAATGGAGTGCTGCCTGAGGGCCTGATAATCACAGCCATCCAGTACTGACTTTCAGCCTCGTCCTTTGAGCTCAGAGATTTCTCCAGATTCTTCAAATCTTTTGATGATATTTTGAGCTGTATATGATGGGATAATCAGGGTCTTCCCCATTTTCTGTTGAGGAACATTATTCTGAAATTGTTTCACTATTTTTAGACACAGTTTGTCAGACTGGTGAACCTCTGCTTGTCTTTACTTCTGAGAGATTCAGCCTCTCTAAACTGCCCTTTTTATACCCAGTCCACTCTCTGACCAGTTGCTAATTAACCTAATTAGTTGCAAAATGCTCCTCCAGCTGCTTCCTATTGGCACCACTTACTTTTACAACCTTTTAAAAACCCTAATTCAAAACTACCTTTTTCTTTAACAAAATAAAAAAGGTACAATTTCATCATTTGATATGTTTACTGTGTTCCACTGTAAATAAAATATGAGTTTGTAAGATTTGCAATCCCAACTTTTTCAGGATCAGGGTTGTACAAAGAGGACCTTCACTGCAAAAACACCTAAATGCTGAAGAGAGCACCATTCTTGTTCATAACGAACAGAAACTAAAGCTCCCCTTCATCTCTGTTCACGCTCTCTGTGGATTTCGCTCCTCTAAACTGAATGCCACTTTTTCCTGTCCACGTGTGTCATAAATATACTTTGTTCCAGGCCCAAATGAGGCCTGTCATGACTACTGCTCTTTGGGGAGGTGGTCCCCCCTTCATCCTCCCCCAGCCAAGCCCTGCGCCCCAATGTTTACCCTACAGAGGAGCCGGGGATTGGACCCACATGTTGGCAGGCTCTATTTGCTTTAATAATCTGGATTGGAAAAAGTGAAAGCGGCCTTTTTAGTTAAATGACACCAGACACCAACTAGGCTGAAACCTCGGAGGCCAGACATCCCGTCCTCCTCCCCCCGCTCCAACACACACTTTTCTTCTCAGGTGTCTTGTTCTTTTAGGCTGCGTTGAAGCTGATGGTAGGGTTGGTAGCTCTGATTAGGACGATTATCCTGTCAAGGATGTCATGATTTGGATGAAGCCTGAGATGGCTGGAATAATTTGTTGCTTGTCAGACAGAGACAAACAAGGGGGACTGAACCAACAATCATACCTATTAAATAGGTGAACATGGAACATTTTTGTGTCAAAGGTTATTTGGTTGCCAGATTGAGTAAGCTCATCATGCTATGTCTAAACAGACAGGGGCTTTCAGAAAAGAAGCAAAGGGAAATTCATCTACACAAGTTAGGACTGAAAAACAAAAATTAAAGGCCTGGCATTTCTTGCCAGAGTTTAAGAATACGATCAACTGATGTTGAGAAATAACAAAGCTGTAGCCGTTTTGGTCAAACCTCAAACATAACAATTAGAGATATCTCATTGCAACATCCCAATATGTCACACTCAGAGTATGTGTTGTGAATGACTCATTCTCAGCTACTTCCAACCGTATTTTAGGACAATATCTGTAAAATTAACTGAGTTATAGTCATTTTTGTGTTTTTTACACAAGTTCAGTTTACTCCAGGAGTTTCTGCAGCGCTTCATTCAAATCTGCCCAGTGGTTAATGGGATATTTTAGTAACAGGTACACACACACAAGGGCAAAAACATAATCGTCTGCTTTCTCCTTTTGGCAGCAGATAATAAAAGAGTTATATTAACCTCCACTGATGAAAAAAGTCCCTGGCTGTTCCTATGAAAGAACTCGTAAATTTATCTTAAACTCCTATCACCTCCTCCTTTTTATTTAGACACCTACAACACATAACAACCCGATGGAAAACCATTTGCCATAAAGATGCATTTTCCCTCCAGAGTAATAAAATCTTTTTTTTTTTCCCCTTCTTATTTTTTCTGCGCAAAACATAACTACTACATGTGTGAAAGACGTGTTGGTTGTCAAACGCTGAGAAGCTTCGCAACCAAAAATATGTGGGATCAGGGGGGCCATAAAGGGATGCAAGCTGGGAACCAGGAATTCAAAGGTCACGGAGAGATGAGAAAAATTAATGGTTGTAAAATATTAAACCTTCACACGGAGCTGTTTCCATTAATAATTCCACAATTACCCAGCAAGTAATGTTTACAATCTGATGAGGAAAATCCCTTTAGGGCTCCTCAGCAACATGATTACAATAAAAAACAAACAGGTAATTAGATCATTTACATGGAAGTGCCATCCAAGTTTGTCCTATTTTTCCTTTTGAAATAATTGCTTACTGATTCCAAATCCTATGCTTTAATGGGATTCCCACCCTTTTTTTTATGAGCATCGCCTTACTGACATTTATATTAAATATTCCCAACAGAGTAGGGGTTTAAATTGAAGTAGTGGCGACACCTAGTGGTCAGAAAGCGTACCAATCACAAGTGGATCCAAACATATTTTTAGACGAGTGCTGAGGTGTGAGCTGGTCTCACCTTGCAGGAGGATGCAAGCAGGGATCCATCCTGTTTCCAGCTTAAACTCTGCAGCAGATCACTATGCTGCTCCAAAGCTGCAGACACACAGATGATCATTTTAGCAGCCATTTCAACCCAAAAAAAATAAATCGAGGACACATTATTCAGCTTAGAAAAGGGCAAAAAATGCAGAAATCAGTTGATAAAGTTCAAAAATAGATGGAGCATGATGACACACGCAGTGAATACAGAGTGACAGCATATAAACAGGATGGAGACATACCAAATGTCAGGAGGTTATAACAGGAAAATGAGGAGAGATGAAGCCATAAATCAAGCTTAATGGTTACAGTAAACACAACAGTGAAAGAATGTGTAATTTTGATAAAAAAAAGGTCCTGTTTGGACATACAGAGATTGTAAGCATGATATACAGAAAACTGAAAAAGTGCGCACAGCACAGCTTGTGTGAAGTTCAGTTTCTCTGTAACACCAATCAAATACAAAAACCAAGGGTGCGCTTGTTAAAACAAGAAAAAAAAAAAAAACAAGAACCCAACCACACACTTTCTTGGTGACAAAGTTTATGCCTTCATATCTTATTCTCTAAAAGTAAAAAATGAAGGCGATGAACGATGTTGTGGGGGGGGGTGCAGCTGATGAGAGGCTGAATCAGCAGTGAGCAGCAGCAGCCAGGCCAGCTGTCATAGGATGGTGCTGAAGGAGGTGCACAGTGTTTATGATAGGTGAGGGTGGGGGGTGGGGGGATCAGAGGACAGTGACTTAATCCTGAGACCAGTCAGAGGAGACTGGGATCACAGGACTGCAAATCAAAACATTACCTCTGCTGCTCCAGCACATAGAGCCACAGGGCTGTAAAATGTAGGCAGTGTCAGTCAGACATTCTTTATTAAAAAGAAAACAAAAACAAACAAACAAACACTTCACTCCAGTCTGAATATATTCTTTTTGTTGCACACAGAAACAAAATGTGGCACAATGTAAGCTGAAGATTAACCGACAAAGACTGAAATGTTACATGTAAAGACGTGACGTAACAACAAAGACAAACATTTTGTGATATATGACTCAATTTGAACTACGCCGAAGAATAAACATGCTACTGTTCTCAGTTACCTGCCAGAGGTGCATCCTGCCGACTGGTGTCCCAAATCAGTGGAGACTTAGCGGTGCCAATGGCCAGCAAGCCAGAGGAGGTGGGGTGGAAGTGCACGAGCTCCACCCTGCCCTGTCCTGGATGAAGGGTCAGCTCCGGGCTGCCGGACTGCTCCTGCTCTGGGTCACACAAACGCCACAGCTTCACCTGCAAACAACAAGGGTCTTGTGTGAATATAAAGACCATCTTCTCTCTTCTGTGCAGGAAATAGCCCTTGCCTATCCTCTCCTTTAGACATGTTTATGACTCAGCTGTTTTGAAGCAATAACAGGTTCAACACTTGCAACTACAGACGTAATAAAAACGTGAGGTTTGAAATATTTAGATGCTCTCAGATCAGACTGGGAAATGATTTATACTTCCTAGTTAAGTCACTAAAAATGGATACCTGTTCACCCTATTCAGCATGAACAGCTTGGGATAGAAATATGCTTTGTTGGCCTAAGATATAAAAGGGGTCTTTGCCAACGCTGCGCACTGCAGATTTCATTTCATTTTTGCGTGTTTGTGTGTGTGAGGCAAAAGTTAGATGTGTTTGTGCAGGTCAGTGAGGTAAACCAGGCTGCTGACTCTTAAGATCCACACTCAGCACTTTCAGCAAGCTGGACACCTGTTGCTGAGGACAATGTGCTGAGACAAGAGTCTTCAAAAGGTTTAAATAACAAAAAAACTAATAGGTTTTACGTTGCACTAAAAGTTCAGCCAAACACAACAAAGTTTAGATGGATGAAAGTGTAATATACTACAGGAAAAATGAACAAACTGGGACATGAAATTATAAAACCAGGTAGAAAGTAGAACATTATATTACTTACTGTTTCATCTGCAGAGCAGGTTACCATAAGACTCTCATTAAAAGGAGAAAAGTCCATATCAGTCACCAGATCTGATGAAGAGAAAGGAAAACTTCAGAAGTCAGAAATCAGATCTGGGTCACAGCTGTCTGGCTTCATTTTATTAGCCAGGAACCATCTGTAGATCTTTGTCATTATCTTCTTTAAAACAGCATACCAGAGCAATGTGCTCTGAAGTCATAAAGAATTAACAGCACATCCCAATGGACATGTTTAACATCTAAAATCCTACACATATTATGCTGTTCATCAGATAGTTAGAGTAAAACTTTAAATTTCTCTTGAGCACATTAAAAAATGAATAGTAATAACACATGAAACTACTTGAAAAGTTGGTCAAACATTCTAAAACCAAGTTGGAAATAAGGGTAAAGAAAACCAACCCGAATGGCATGAAATCTGTGCGACTATCCACTGGTCATTTGAGCCAGGTAAGACTGAAGTCAAACCCAACAAACCTCCACCTGCAGACACATGCCGTTCACAGGAAAACAACACAAATCACACTTTCAAAGTCTAATTTACTAAGACATGAGTCACTACAAAGTCTGGGAAATCACAACATGAATTTTGAGACATATGACTGAACCGAGCTGACTGATTACCAAAGTCGGAGCTGAATAAACTGAACAAAATGGGCTAAAAGGATAAACAGTGGATACATCTATTTATCCATGGTGAAAGTTACTGTTTAACTATATTTTTGATGCCATACCAGCCTGATCGGTGTTAAAAGCCACCAGCTTGGAGCTTGCTTTGATGTGGTTCCCCTGGGAGGAAAAGGAGCCAGCGTGAACATTGTTGATCCATTCCTGGATTTAAAGACAAGGGGAGAATGAGCAGTGGATCATAAAGAACAAGAACACAAAAAACAAATATACATATTGTTTCAGAACATAAATGAGCAAACATGGCAAAGTGGTTTTAACAGTTGTGACAAATAAGGTGAACTCTGTAATAAACAGGAAGGCTCTGTCTGAGTGCATAAACAATTCAGTGCTTTAGAACGAGCAAAGAGCTGAGGAAGTGGAAGTGCTCCCACCTCTGCGCAGCAGAGAACTCTTAAACCTCTTACGTAACATAAAAACGGCAAGAGCAGCATGAGCACAGTGCGTTTGTGCAACACGCTCCTACAACTGCCGCTGAGCTGCTCCTTAGAAAACTAAAAGCAACGGTGGCAGAACTTTGTGTTTTCAGAGGGCACTTCAGAGCTCAGACAGCTTTGCTCAGGAATCATGCATCCATGCTTTGTTTTATACAACTTCACATTTCCAAGCAACCTTGGCACTGTGACTACATGCATATTTTAACAAGACTACATATCCTACAGCTGTTTCTGTCAAGAGAGGGGCAACCCTGTAGTAAATTAAACAATTAAAAATAAATTTGTTTAATCTTACTGCATTACATCCTTATTAAAATAAACTATGGCAAAATACAGATGCAGTGTGTGAAAAAACTATCATTTTTGTTTCCAAAGGAAGTAAGAACGCAGTCAGAGGCTGCTAATTAAATCTACTGATGAACTGATAACCAGCAAGTAAGAGCATCTCTCTTTTAAAGCAGTTATTTCGATGGTTTGCTGGTCTAATGTTAAAATTAATGACAGTAATATAAAAAAACCCACAAATGTGGCTGGGAAGGATTGACAAGAGAAAGATTTTTTTTTTCCTGAACAAAATCAAAACAAACACATCAGGCAGCATAAGTGACTGTGGGTTTTAAAAAAGTTACATCTGAACAAACCACAAAACAATGTTGGGTGACCAAAGTGGAGAAGCGTGGCTACCAACACCGCGGTAAGCAAACATAAAACATGGCGTAGCAGCAAAAACTCTTCGCATCAGCTGTGAAGCACAGTGGTGGAGGACTTATGATGTGTGCTTGCTTTGCAGCCACAGGACCTGACTTCCTTACAATCGTTGATTTAATCATGAAGAACTACTTTAGAGTCAAACATAACTCTAAAAACTGAAGCTATAACAAAACAATACTGCCAACCAAACCAGCAAATCTACTATTAATTTAGATTTGTTTTTATTATGTCCTGATACTAAAATCTTAGAATCAATCCAGGAATTAATATTTTATCATTTTTATTACACTTTTAAATTAATTTTGATCAGTGTGAATTAGATAGCTCTATCCCTATGCAATGAAAAGTTAAGAAAACAGCTCTGTATCTGTCAATTGAAAGCTGGATGGATTCGTTTTGATACAGCTTCCCTGAATATTAAATCAGGCTATCCACGAATATCCGTGAACAAAAATACCCAGCCATCTTTGCTTTACCTTCATGTCTCTCCATTTTCCTGTGCCTACCTCATCATCTCCCACTACCACATCCCTTGTTCTATTTTCACTCTTGCACAGTGACTGAAATGATGGCACATGACTGCAGCAGTGAGCCCACATGAAGTGCTAGTTTAATACTGACAGGAGCAAAGCACCACCTGCTGTCTGTGCAGAGACTGGAGACATACCAAGACCATCCACACACTGTCTCTGTGCATGCCAGGAATTTAACTGTTTCAGAGAGGGAAGGAGTTACATAAAAATATACCATAAATAAGACATGCATTCATTGGAACTTGGACCCGATGGCTTTAAGGAAGATGGGGGGGAAAAATGACAGAAATTGATGCAAGACATTTAGGACTGGTCCAGACACGTCGACTCTTGCAGCCCATGGCAACAATCAGGTAATTCCTGCCAGCAAATATTACTAATGACATCTGTTATTTTACATTTCAAGCTTTTCCTTTGGCTGATGCTGCAGATTCCAACAAACCCTAACAAGACTCAAATTAGGCAGCAAAAGCAACGAGACAATCAGACAATAGTAAAATCACTGTAATGGGCGTCAATGAAACATCTGATCGGTACAAGCTTTTCCATTTAATCACCTGCCAAGTCTTTTTCCCCCTTTTCCTAAATGGCAATAATACCATGTGAATTTATGTTTTCGTCCTCTCTCTTTTATTTAGGTTTCCAGATGCAGGAAGTTCAACATCCCTTGCAGACAGTCAGACACACACACACAGGCGGTTCCCAAAAGTAGCTCTAAGCTACTGTTAGCTCAAAGAGCTTTTTTGTACCCAGAAGCTTGCGCACTACTTACATCTTTCTTGGCAATTTTCGGAGTGGTGTTTTTGAATTTGGAGGTCTTAAAACGGTTCATGTTGCCCTCTCAAATTGACTTTCGTGCCTTCCGGGTGTCTCTGTTGAGCTGCTTGGTGTAGTGCACTGTGCTGCCTCTGCAGCTGACAGCTTCAGGTTTGCCGCGCGGTGTTTGTTTGCTTTGTGTCACGGAGTTGCCCGAATGGGCGGGCACTAGATGTTCCCTATCGAGACAACACTTTACTCCGTCACGTGCAACCCTGGATAATAAATCATTCGCATTCCTTGTCAGCTGATTCTAGAACCAAACTGGTACTTCAATACTTAAATATTTTGTTTGTTTTAATTCTAATTTGATTATGTGTAGAGTTTATTTAAAAAAAAAAGAACGAGACTCAGAAAATTAAAAAAAGAAAAACCTTTTACTCATTACGTGTAGAGACGCCCACTCTCTTCCGGGCATGCGCAATGTGTCCTGAGCCGGTGGTAATGATGGCGTCCTCGGCTGTTCGCTGCTCCTCACGCTGGATTACAGTCGTCGTGTCCTCTGGACCTCGAAGGGTTGCCGGGTCAGTTCTGACGTCTGACCATGTCGGGGTCCGGCGTTTTTCTACACTCGGAGTGGAAAAACTGTGGCGTGGAGGGAGCCTGGTGTGCGGTGGAGAAGGGAAAGCGGTGACATTGAGAGGGCTGTCAGGTGAGAGTGGTTTATCAGCCAAGGCTAAGCTAGGCTAGGCTAAATTTGCTGCTACTTTTTCCCCAAATCACGCAGAAAATGAACGAATATCGGCTTAAGAGAGCTGTGGCAACTAACTGAATGCGTATGGATTTACTGTGAAACTGTTAAAATGTTATGAAACGAGTTTTAATAAATTTGTAATCATCAAAATGGAGGTTTGCAAAAAGTGGTGATCTAGTTTGTATTTTATTCACTATTTTCATAGCATAGTGAATACATAAGGTTTAGTCATTGCCTGTAAAATTAATGAACTTTATAACCTTTCTGGTAATATCAACATCCATTAGGTTGTTGTGTTGAAGTTATCAGTACTTGTGATTTTCTGTGTAATTATCCAAATCTTGTATTATATTTCTTAAACATTTTTAATAGAGTACATCTAACTAAGTAATGCAAAGCATCCTAATTGTTTACAGAACTGTAAAACAGTTTTAAACCACACTCAGTTTCTTTATATTTTGCTTCCAATGAGCCAGACTTTCTTGTAATTTCAAGTGGTCCGAGTTCATTGGCTTAAAAATAAACCAAAAAAAAACATTAGTTAGAAAATCAGAAAAGAAAAGCAGCCAAAGTCTAAAGAAAGATTTCAAAAGACCTTCAGAAAGCTTAAAGAACTATTCAAGACTGCTTTAAAAGATTGCAAGAAAGCCAGACTGCTTTGAAATATAATAAAAAATGATGGTTGACTCAAGACTTTTGCACAGGACTGTATATCTTAATTTTTAAAGAGACAACACATTCTGTCACTGACATTTTATAGAAGTTCTTAGTGTTTAAGGTCACTTAGACGGAAAACAGACTTTGACCATATTGGTTTTTTTTTTTTATAAACCTTTTACTGAACAATACCCCAGATAATGAAAAGTCTGTTAAATTGCAGCTTTATGGTGCTTTTACTTACCTTGTCACTCTGTTGGACACCTTTCAGGCCTCAAATCACCCCATGCTGTCTACACAAAGTCCTTTCACACAAGTGCTCCATCCAACAGCAAACAGGACTTCTACCAGGTTCTCGGGGTGCCTCGCACAGCAACCCAGAAAGAGATCAAGAAAGCCTATTATCAGGTCTGTTCCTGCCTGACACAGACATGTAAGGCACGTTTTTAGCTGGACTGTCTTCTCGGTAGTTGACAGTCTTTTTGTTGCCCCTTAGATGGCCAAAAAGTACCATCCTGACACCAACAAAGATGACCCACAAGCAAAGGAAAAATTTGCTCAGCTGGCTGAAGCTTATGAGGTTTGTCTTCCATTCATATTAAAGCGCCCATGCCCACAAATTGTGCATTTTTTTAATCTATACAGTGTTAAATTGTTTATTTAAATAAATAATTCACCTCTCTAACGTTGCCTTTTGGTCCTTGCAGGTCCTTAGTGATGAAGTGAAGAGAAAGCAGTATGACACATATGGCTCTGCAGGCTTCGGTGCTGGTCAGGCCGGAGGAGGGCAGCACTACTGGAGTGGACAAACCGGCAACGTGGACCCAGAGGAGCTTTTCCGCAAAATCTTTGGGGAATTCTCAGGAGGGCGTGGCTTTGGAGACTTCAACGCCATATTTGATCAGCCACAAGAGGTTAGTAAGATGTATTTAATGATAAAAGTAAAGCCAAGCAGTACATTTTGTATTGTTTTTAACTTAAGAGCTCAGCTGTATCCAGGCATGTATCCAGGGTGGTTATGCGCTGGCTTATTCTGTGTCTTTTGCAGTACATCATGGAGCTGACGTTCACTCAGGCAGCAAAGGGAGTCAACAAGGAGATTTCACTAAAAATAGACTCACCGTGCCAACGTTGTGATGGTAAAGGCCATGAGCCAGGCACTAAGGTCCAGCACTGCTCCCACTGCAACGGCTCCGGCATGGTAAGAACTCACACATACTGTATGCTTTCGAAGTGTAGTTTTATTGTGTTTTTCTAAACGTGTGTTCTCCTACCTATAAGGAAACAATAAATACGGGCCCATTTGTGATGCGCTCCACGTGTCGTCGCTGCGGCGGCAAAGGTACAGTCATCTCTACCCCCTGTCAGTCCTGCCGGGGTACTGGACAAACCAAGCAGAGGAAGACTGTGATGGTTCCTGTACCTGCAGGTCAGTCACGCTGTCTGTTCAGCATGGTATTCTTTGAAAACTGTAAATATTTCAAGTATTTCTTTTCCTTTTAATATTATTGAGCATGAAACATTTACTGGTATTGGTGGAAGTTTGTATTGTAGTAGGATCTTGTACTTTTAACAAAATAAAACTTTTCAAGAATTAATTGAAGCTGAATATGTTTGCCTTCTTGCCTTCTGCTTTAAACGATTGTTTGTTTTGTGTTCTAGGAGTGGAGGATGGTCAGACAGTCAGAATGCCAGTTGGAAAGAAGGAGATCTTCGTCACATTTCGGGTTTGTTCACTGCAGATCTGACTGCAAAGTCAAGACAGATTTAAGTGGTCTTGTCTCATTTCAAACATTAATTTGTGACATCTGTCAAGGATGTAACACATAAGACAGCATATGATGAATTTCTGTATGAAATTATAACACTCTTGGGCCATTTGTGATTGTCCAGGTCCAAAAGAGCCCTGTGTTCAGGAGGGACGGTGCCGACATTCACTCTGATCTTTTTGTCTCTGTGGCTCAAGCCATTCTGGGCGGCTCAGCCAGAACACAGGGACTTTATGAAACACTTAATTTGTCAGTGAGTATAGCTACAGACACTTAATTAGAGGAGAAGATTCCAGTCTTGTACAGTTTAATAACAGACTGATTTATTATCTTCCTTCAGATTCCTGCAGGAATCCAGACTGACCAGAGGATCCGTTTGGCAGGAAAGGGAATTGCTCGTGTCAGTGGCTATGGCTATGGCGATCATTATGTCCACGTAAAAGTAAAAATACCAAAGTAAGACTCCAAAACATCAGTTTTCTGTAGAAATTCCGGCTTTTATTCACCAGACACAAAGATTTATAAATTACATACAGTGACATGTCAGAACCGTATCCAGATAAGGATTTTAAAGATTTCTATAATACAACTAAGAATAAAATCCTGTTTTGTTTTCTTTTCATGCAGGACTCTGACAGACAGACAGAGAACTCTTTTACTGAGTTACGCTGAGGATGAGACGGACGTGGAGGGAACAGTGAATGGCGTCACTAACACCACCACAGGTACTAGCATATAAAAAATCTAATGTGTTACCCCTATAGCTATCTGAAGCCTTTTCTTTCACTTGTTACACATCTCTCACCTACTGAATGTGAGGTTGTAACATTTAGAAGAATTTAGGTTTTACCAAACTGTTGATTTCAGCTGCAGTACTATTGTCTGATCAGGTGGGGGCAGTATTGGTAAGCAGTTTGAGGCAGGAAAAAGCAGGAAAGTTTAAACAGGAGGGGACTTCCTCTCCAAATGAAATGATTTATTTAGTTCTGTCCAACAGCTGTTAACCAGAAAGGACTGCTTATTTTTCCCCACTGATTGGCTTGTGTTTTATTATTGACAAACACCTAATTTATGACATTTTCTGTTTATCTCTGCTTAATCTTCACCAATTCAGCAGTTCTTAGTTGTTCTTTGTTTCCTTTCAAGGTAAAAGATCTTTCTCAAACTGAGGCCTCCTGAGCAGATCAGAGGACAGAGAGGACAGTAAACTAAGGACGGTACCATCGCAAAAAGAGAAAGGATGGAGGAATGAGAAACGTTCGATGTTGGTTGAGTCCTGGAGGGCTGTTTTTGAATGGATTGTTACAGACCTTTCTATCAAACCCTATTTTACTGAAACCAGAGGATTGCCTGCTCTGCTCCTCTGTCACAGTGGATCAACAGATGAGGATGAGCCCGTTTTTTTAATCAAATGTACATGGAGGCCACTGTGACACCAAAGACTTGGAAAGCACTCAGTGTAAGATGCTTTTCTGTTGGTTGACTAAACGTAAACGCTGGTCATAGGAGAATTTATAAATGAGAAAATAATTATTGTACTGACAAAGACTACAAATACAGAGTAAAGTTTATTTAGGATTAAACCCTGTTAAGTCAGTCCCGTATGTGGCTGCTGTGTCCTCAGTCTTTCCAGGTGAAACGGATTAAATATTCAGACTACATGAGTAGTAAGAAGTTCTACAGTGGACACTTAGCATCCACTCCATGATTTAGGTCGGGCTTTCCTGAACTGTGACCACTGATTACAACACATCCCTGTTTCCGAGGGTTTTTCTTCCTAATCCCATTTATATGTCAGCTATTGCAAACATCCATCCATGTGTCATATAGAAGCAATATACTGTACAGCTGTAATAAAGTTACGGCCTGGAAAACTGCCTGTTTTGTCATTTGCAGAAGCAACACTCAGATGTGCTGATACTGTTTAGACTGTTTTTATCACAGCAGAAACAATATTCTGAAATCTGTTTTTTTTTACGTATAATTTTTTTCTGTCTGAAAATTGAGACGTTACAGATGACTGCAGTCAAATCAAATAATAGATTCCCACTGTTTTTAATGTCCCGTATTATAGAAGTTCTCTGAAAATGTGGAATTTATAGGCCAATAGTGAGTTATTTCCTAACAAAAAGCTTGCGTGTGTTCAACAATTCCCAAAGTGGACAAATGACTCAGCTGGGGGGGTTTTTAGTATAAAGAGAAACTATTTTATTTCTGGCAACACAAAAATAATCCTGAATTTTCACTCTCGTACAGTATAAATGCACTGGTTGTTTACTGGCTGCTTCAAGAAACAAAAACAGGCGCAAATGAAACTTAGAAAACTTTAAGTCAACACAGATTATTCAAATATTTTTATTCATGTCCATAACTACCTGCACTCTTTGAAAACATTGAAGCTTGTACGTCTTACGTGTGCAATACAAAACGTGGAACTACAAGAGGATCTCAGACAGTCCCTGTTTTATTCCATCGTGTGCACTTCACTGAGTTAAACCTGACTCTCAAATAATGCACATCCATTTGAGTACATGCATTGTGCAAACGCACCAGGCAGAAAAATAAATAACATTTGTCATCTGCTTTAAGTGTTTATAAAATGCTAAAGAAAAATGAACCAAAGCAAATATAAAACTTTACTGTTAAACTTTAAGTGCAACCAGTAGGCCTCACCTGCATCACTTCATCTAAAGTGGAAAAATTAAAGTGCCTTCCCAGCACAGTGTTGACAATGTATAATGGTTTATTTACCAAAAGAAAAACTAAATTAGAAACAAAAGCTAAACTGCTAAAGGATCTGTACAATACCGTTTTATAATAATCCTCAACAATTAGACATATTCACCCATAAGTTTCATTTTGCTATTAACACTTAGTCTTTATAAGGACTCCTGTGGTGAGTAAAACTGAAGGAGACATAACCGTGCAATTAAATCAATAAGTTTTTGTTATAGATAAGCTATCACATAATTCCTAAGCTGAGGAACCGTATAAGCTGACATGCACCAGAAGTTATATTTATCAGGATCAGAAGTATCTGACAGTTTTGTTCATCTACTTAAAAAAAAAAAAGCTTTTTGGTTCCCTTCACCTGTGTCACAGTGCACACGTCTAACCTTGGAAACATTTGTGGTTTGATACCAGTTACTATATTTAAATTTTTTAAATACAGTACACATTTCCATACAATTTTTGGTTTCATCAATGTGGACAGAGCAGCCTGACCGACTAAAACCTTCTGTGCACAACATTCATGTTTTCCCATGTATTCCTAAGCTACGTACCATCGTATCGTCAATTACTTCAATCCAAACCTGCTACAACAATTATGTTGAGTAATTTCATGACCTCAATTATTTTTATCTCCCCCCTCACACACATACAACAGTGTAGCAGGTGAAATGAAGATAATGTGTTATTTGCAGCTGTTTGACAGCTTAAATCCAGTCGGGTCTGATGGACTTTGTTTTGGAGCAGAAACCCCACAGCTTTCACTGAAACTGATGCAAAGAAGCAGGAATGATGCTGAAAACTAACCCCAATGCTGCCGTTTTACAGAAATTCTTCTGTAAAGGAACTAGATTAGCTTTATATTGTCTATTAAAGGCCGTGACAAACAGTTGATAGTGTGCAATTTTGGCTTACATGTTTAAAACCGTTTGTTTGTTTGTTTCTTCCTATGAATTAAAGATTATTATAGAATACTGCATTATAAAAGATATTTTGATTTTCCCATTTCCTCTTAAAAATCAGAACTTCATTACTTATTAAAGGGTCAACTGGCACTGTTGCACTGTGAAATTACACCTCAAAAAAACAGAATGGAAGGATATTGTGTTGGAGGTAGAGAAATTTAAAAGAAATCTGTTTTAAAAAATGCAAAAGTTGTGCTTTATGAAGAGAGCATCCTAAAGGTCCTACAGATCATGTTATTTAAATTCCGCAACTAAAAACACGACATTAAAACATCGAAACACACAGGCCTGATCTGAGAGTGTGTGTGAAATGGTCAGTTTGTGGAACTTTTTTCCAGTCTTCTTCACTGTCCTTCCATCAGCATTCCTCCGACTGTAACAGGCAGAGCTGGATCACATCAGATACCAGGCAGCCAGTCCAGCGAGCACAGCGCACCAGGTGGCAAACAGGACCTGTCCTGTCGGGTGTCTGAGGGCAGCCATGGCCATCTGGCAGAAGTACGCTGTTCCACTCGATGCCACTGTGATCCAGAGGGGACACGAGCTCAGAGAACAAGCAAAGATCCAGCATCGAGGGTTGAAAACAGAACAGTGCTTACCCATTTTAGCAGCGTAGTAGGGACATTTGCTGATGTCTCCACCCATTGCTCCATGAACAGGCATGCCAGCATCTAAAACATCCTCCTGGATCGTTTTGCCGATCTCCTCTAACTCCTCAAACACCTTCCAGAAGAAATATTAAGAAGGTATTCTTATACTTGCATTTTCTCCAAACACTTTGCGTGCTAATGTGGGCAGGGATGAATATTCTGAAACATTCAGTGACCTCGTAAAAAAAAGGCATAACAGATTTTTAACTGTAAAATACTAAAAATAACACAAGAGAAGAATCCTGCCTTCAGTAATAAACACAGTACCTACATTCTTACAAAGTAGTTATTGTAGTCATGCACAAGAAGCATTTACCAGGATAAAATCACCATTTAAATCATCTGTGTGGCTCTCACCTCCATGTTGAAATAAAAGGCTTTAACAGCCTCATCCACCAGCCTCTTCTTCGTCTCCGTGTCCAGGTCCAGCTCATTCATACGACTCCGGTACAGCTGCTTGAATGCTTTGGCACTATGGATCCCGTCGAACTGGTAGAACTCCACACCCTCTCCTGTGGGTGGCAGCTTCATGGCTCTCTGTGCCACCTTTTTCAGCACCTGACCCCCTGACAGGTCACCCATGTAGCGGGTGTAGGCGTGGGCCACCAGCAGCACCGGGTCCTCCCGGCCCACCTGGTGGATACGGTCCATGTAAAGCTGGGTGGCTTGAGAGCAGCTGATCTGGCTCCTCCATTCCGGGCCGTAGAAGTACTCCAGGTCACGAGCCAGAGCTTCGTGGCGGTGCAGCTCTGCAGGAAAATACAGAGGGGCGAAGTGGGGGTGGTCCTTGTTCCTTTCGATCTCTTCCTCCATGGCAGTGTATGTGTAGTAAAGTGCCACAGCTCCGAGCTGGAGAAACAAAAGCTAGTGTAGTAATCATCTTTTACTGCACTTTATAAGTACAAGGGAAAAACTGTTCTTATCAGTTAGTTTTTTGCTCTGATCTCTTGTTTTAAGTGCAAATATGTAGCTTAGATGGGCAGATGTAAGGAGTTAAGGCTCTAACCTGCAGCAGACAAGGGTGAAAGTGCACTCAGTTTGGAGAAAAATCAAGTGAGTTATTAACCAATAAGCAACCAAAATCAAAGCAACATTTCAGTTTTCTGACGGCGCTTGTCTGAGTTAACTTGGCTCATCTGTCAGGAACCACTCACAGTTTCCCCAACAGATAGCATACTTCTTGTTGTCTGCTGCAGGTAAAATAAAACCTATCTACCTCTTTAACATTCAAGTCTTTAATTTTCTGCAGGCTGACCTTGAAAAGCTCCTTGCGGATACGTCCCCTCAGGAAGTCTTTCACAAACTGCGTGTTCTCAGCCTTTTCATGAACCTCCTTGGTCCCAGCTGCCAGCATCTCAGACAAGTCCTCTGGACTGGGAATGAAAACAATAAACAAAAGTGGGAAGTTTACTGTTTAATTTGCAAAACCATAGAAACATTATTACAATGAGATCTTGTTTTAGTAGAAAAAAATGTAAAGTACAACAGGCAAATTTACCCAAGAGAGTTTTCTTTTTCCTCATATCCAGGCCCTGCACCATTGGATACACTTGCTGTTGTCTCCATCTTCTCCGATGACTTTTGTGGTTTTATTTTTTATTTTTTTGCGGGAATAAACCCTGAAATTCAAACAAAGCATTGAAGTAACAGTGAAGGCACATTTTCTTCATTTATTTCTCATTTAAGTTTCACCATACTTCATTCATGCCACCAAATCTTTAAATAAAAAGTTCTTATGTCACTGAACATTTTGGAAAATGCTTTCACAAAGATCTGTCTTACATAATTTGACCAAAACCTATATTAAACTCTACATGTATTTTGCAATACGATTACAAAATTAGTATATAAAAAACAGCGTCAATGATCACTACATGTGCAAGCCACAGTTGTACAGAAAAAAACAGCTAAAGAGCTAAATACATATCATGTCTCACACAAAGAGAATTTGCTCAGAGCAGAACATAGCCTAGTTAATAAATAACCCAATCAGTCCACAAGTTTAAAATAACGTATGCCAACAATGTTTCAACACCTTAAATTAATATCAGCATCAGAGTAATTTCAAATATCACTTCTGAGTTAAAACATTAACAGCTCAAATTGCCAGAAAGATAACAAAGCTGTACATTAACAGGCAGCAGAGACCACTTCTCCTAATTGTTTTCACTGTGATAATCAAAGTAAATACACCATCAATCAGCTGCTTCACCTGCTTTAATCCTTAAGCTGACAAGACCACACGACTGTTTGAGTAAAAGCTAATTACATTGAGTTTATCTGGTTCATAAAAGCACCCTTTTAATAACCAAACAGACAAACAAAATGCAGCTTATAGAACAAAGGCCTTCCAGTGTTTACCAGAAATCTCAGAAAATAACTAGCAGATACAAAGATTTGATGCTCTAAAGCTGACTTTGTTTATTTTAGTCACCCTGACTAAAAAAATACAATAAAACGTAAAGTCAAGCTTTATCGAAAGCGACGGATAGCAGTAATGCCCAGTGAACTTGGTGGGAGCATCCTTTTGACAACAACAGCTAACTTTTTTATGACGAGAATTAATTCAGCTAAAAGCTAGCCTACGCAGTATCAAGCTAACAAACTCGTTTAAAATTTGAGTGGCGTTATAACACGGTGCTGGATTGTCGCAATTATTTAGTCATCAAATTGGCTTTACTTGCCTAAAAGACAGCAACAATATGATCAATTGTGTTAAGCATAACCAACCTTTCTTCCAGTACTGTAAAAGGCGATTTTTAACAACTCTTAACCAGGATGCGAAGGTCCCCCGGAATAACAGTATGCGCATACGTTTGTTCCTACCCGGCCCTGGCAGTCAGGCGCCTCTTAACCGGAAGTGGGTACGTAATTTTGTAGTTTTTATACAGCGCAGCACTACAACTGTCACTAGCAGGTTTCAATTCCCACCAGTTCTCTTTAAAGTCATCAAAAATAAAGTTTGGAAAAAAATACACACATTAAGAGGCAATATGTATCTATAAACTTTAAATAAATACACTAACGTTAATTTTGTTCCCATTGTGTAACCATCTTGATCATATTTTCACTCATTCTAATTTATATTTTAGCACTTTTATCAAACATACTGTATATGTACTTTTCTTATTTTACTGAACATAACTGAAAGGAGTAAAGCAAAAACATGTTTAATGGAATAATAAAAGTATCACTATAGTTTTTACAGCTTGTGAAATATTTTTTACAATCTCCTAACAGAGCAATTTCAAAAGCAAAGGACAGATGAAAAGGTTTTACACGTGGCTCAAAGATACACCTGGATATTTGATATGATAAAAATTCCAAGCTACAGTTAAAATGAAGGTGTGAGATTTGGGTTTGTGAAGATGAATAAGCATTCAAATTTAATAAAGTGTATAACATAATTAGTGTTTGTCTCTCCTCTCCTACTTCAGCAGTTATAGATCCATGTCTAATGATTTTCTAATTGTTTTTGTGCATACATGATTAATGCCTGCTGTTCATGAATTATGTACAACATAGTTGCTGAACAGATTTGTCTGTCAGGGTGCTTGGAATACATTTGAAAGCTGCCTGTATGTCATAAGTGTGTGTGCTCGTGTATGAGAGCGTGTGAGAGTGTGTGTATGCATGCATATGTGCTTGTGTGACTGTCAGTGCCTGTTATCAGTCTGGTGGCCGGCTGTAGTGTCAGATGCTTTATTAGCGGGGCAACGAGGAGGGTGGGTGTTGGCTTCTTCCTCACTCTGCAACTGAACCACAGGGAAGTTGGCTGGCAGGGGGTAAGATGACAAGATGATTCACCTCCCTCCACTGGGGCCAGCAACCTGTTACCATCACATAGAAAATGCTTTGGGAAGGACATTTTGTGCAACTAGTGCATTTTAAGAAAAGGGAGAAAACCTTTTGGATTCATAGAAGGAAACAAGTACATTTTTAGACAAATAAACCTCTGTTTAACAGGCTCTGTTTCCTGATGTCTTAATGTCTTAAGCTGGGTAAAATAATTGTGTGATTGGAACTGTGCCACACAATTTTTTGAGTAGTTCACAGGATACATGTAAAGTGGTGCTGCTAGTACATCCGGTTTTCTAAAAAATTTTGCTTCACCCAGTTCTTCCCTACTTGTTATCTTGCAGGTGTGAAGGTCCAATCTGTGGTCAAAACAACAGCACTGCTTTGGCTTGGTTTTGATATTTTCTTAAAAGAAAGCTCATGGTTGGGAGGGTGTTATGTTTTTCTGCACCTTCACTGGCCTTGAAATAGCATGAGCTCTGTTGCTAATTGTATTGACTGGCTGTGCCTCTAAGGTTATAAATAAAAGGCAACTCTCTCAGGCTGACAAGGTGCTATGTCATTGCTTGGGGTTTTGTTGCAATCCTCAAATTCTTCTGCTTTTAATTGTTTGCATATTTACAATCAGCATGACAGCAAGGTGATAGACCTTGAAGTCTATTTTTTACTAGTTTTCTTTATTAGTTGGCATTAGTTTGTGAACCTAAAGCAGTTATTTTAACAGTACTAGT
Organism: Kryptolebias marmoratus; assembly: GCF_001649575.2. NCBI lineage: Eukaryota > Metazoa > Chordata > Actinopteri > Cyprinodontiformes > Rivulidae > Kryptolebias > Kryptolebias marmoratus. The sequence goes on along the minus strand of NC_051441.1, from coordinate 10,214,353 downwards.
TTTTGCTTTCATTTTTAAAAAAGCATACAGACCTCAGAAAATTGTTGTATAGGAAGTATCAACAAATCAAAAAAAATAGGCAAATCAACAGACTGAAGTTGTTCATATCCTTTAATGCAAAAAAATTAAATTAAAGGAAAACAATAATAAAATACAGGGACAGCAATTTAGAAAATCTTCATTAATATTTTCCAATTCAGATATGGCATTTATCAATCAGGTTTATTAGTTTGGGCAATATTGGAAACATAGAGAAGTAATAAAATACTAACAAAAGTATGAAATTACTTTAAAAGTATTAAATTATTATAAAGTAATTTAATACCCTTTTTTTAGTAATTTTATACATGTCTGTGTTTGGAAACAGTCCTGTAAAATCGCGTCTGTGGTTGCCATGACAATTCTCGCGAGAACTGATTTTTTTCACTTTTAGTATTAAAATACTTGGGTTTCTGTTTAGCTAGTTTATAAAGTGCCTGCTTATTAAAAGTAGACAGATACTATTCCGCTGTTTGGCTTCACGAACATGTGTATCGTTGCGTATGACCCAACTAAAACTCTTTTCTACATCTAGAGAAAAAAACGTGGCTTCCGTATCCGGTAAGTTGTGTGACTTCGCGGGTCAGCAGTCGGAGCGGACTTTCTACCTAAAGACGCAATTAGTTCTGTATTTATGTTTTTCAAGTTATGTAATGCGGCGTATAGTTTGTACAACAAGTCCTAATACATCGTATAGAGCAGTGCTGTAAGGTTTAATGATCTATTTCGTGTCGCTACGACTGGAAAGTAACACCGTCAACAATCAAGCTGAACAGACTGAGGCGAAGAAGAAACATGTCGCTTCTGTCTGCGGTCGAGCGAATCATCAAGTCTTATAATGTCGAACAGGCAAAGCTTCATGAGAGTATTCAACACTGCAGAGACATTTTACAGAGCTTGTAAGTACCTGTCTGTTTGCTGTATCCGACTGTCAAACACAATAAACTCCTTCTTTGCCGTCATCTTCAGTAGTAGATCTAAATTAACTCCTGGACATAATGGCCGCATGCGGCGCTGTGGCTTAGTTGGTTAAAGCGCCTGTCTAGTAAACAGGAGATCCTGGGTTCGAATCCCAGCAGTGCCTTTTGCGCTGCTGACTGCTTTCGTTTAATACATATATGACAGTTTCCTTATTAATTTTGTGATTATCGTCCATTAATTCAGTGGATATAAAATCAAATGAAATTGTCTGCAAAGTTGGTTGAGCACGTGCCTGTTGTGGTGCATCTACTTGTGTCTGATGGAAATCTTCAAATAATACAATTGTAATTGTATCCGATTAGTTTTATTTGAATATTGTATATTTTAAGAAGACCCTAATGAAGCTGAAACACATTGGTCAAATGGTAAATAATTTTTTCATAAAGTTGTCACTTTGTGACTTTGTTTATGCATATTTAAAAATCTGTTTTAGTTGCTATATTGTCATATAGGCTTCCTAACATAAATCAGTGAAAACATTGCCTTTAAAATTACATTTGTGTTTGAGATTTACACTAACCTCTGATGCGTCTATCTGTCTATGTGTGGCAATGAAACTGACAAAACTTTTTTACCTACATAGTTTTTAGATAAAATGTATGTTTTTTTACACAATGCTTGATTCTGGCAGAGATATCGTAAAAAACTCTAATAAACTGCTGCTGTCTTATGTTGCTTCTTTTGCTTGTATAGAAAGAATGATTGTAATTAATTGTTTTTCATCCCTCAGAACATCACGACCCAGGGCAGAGTCTGAAGAGACAGATCAAGCAGAAGCTGCTGCTGCTGCTGCAGGTAACAGAGAAAAATTTTATTCTCTTTGTCTAAGAAATGCTAACTGAAAGCAGAAATACTCCTTATAGGCTAATTTTGTGTATCATTTACTCAGTATTAAAAAAAATAAAGACACTTGAGAAATGAATGACCTAAACAGAAAAGAGTATAGAGAAATTAAAATTAATCCTATTATGGATGGGATTGCGACTGCATCTAGATGTTGAATTTTCTCTCAAACACTGTAAATGAAATGGGTTTTTAAAAAGGCAGACAGGCAATCTTGTCTCATTGTTAAAGGAAAAAATAAAACATGTGTTTTAAATAAAAAGATTTATTAGTGAAGCAAGTGTTAATGCTGTTATCTTCACCAGAAGACACTTCACCGGGGGAGAAGGAAGATATAGATCTGCTTGAGCGAGCGTTGGAAAAAGCCCTTCAGGTCCGCACCGGCTCAGAGCCCTGCAGAAGTGAAACAGGCCCAACCACACATGTATCGATTTCATCTGCAGTGGCTAATGAAGGTCAAACAACCATAAGATCAACCTCTAAATCTGCTAGGTTTGGCAGAGAAGAACACAAAAAGTCCGGTTTCTCAGTTTGCTCCACGTTGAGCTCGAGGCCTTCGGCGAGCTACAAACCCACACAGTCCAAACGCATAAATGCTCAAAACACAATCCAAAACCGTTTCTCCTCATCAACGCGGGCTGTGCACCACCGGGCATCGAGGAAAATTCAGCAGACTGTTTCGGCATCTGCCTCTCCTGATCCGATCGCAGCCTCACCCTCGAAAAACAAGACAGCCAAAAGAAATGTGGCAAGAGACGATGACCTGAGCAGAGCTGCAGCTGTCTCTGTGCCTTCTTCAAATAACGCCGTGTCTTTGTCAGACACAGATGGGTTTGGCTTGAGCAGTTTGCCTCAACATAATGGGTATGCTTTAGACAGTTGGACCATAAAAATAATCTTGCTTTGTTTTTTGTTTTTGATGGAATAAAAAGAAAAAATGTCTTAAATTTGCTTTGTGGCAGGCTGAAGTCTGAAGAAACAACGAAATGGAAATCTTTAAGGAGCAAGCAAAACAGGTTTTGATTATATAAAAGTTATTCATAACAATGAGTTTCTACTTGGGTCCTATTTTTTTTCTTTTTCATCTGCAGACTGTGGGACAAAATCATTTCCCTACAGAGGAAACCTGTGCCTGGGAGGAGTCGCTTTATGGAGAGAATGAGAGCGACGGTACTTTTCTGTTTTCAAGTACAGCCGGTTAAAGTGGTCTGATCTGTGTTTTCCATATTGTGTCATCTCGAGAATGGAATCAAACTATATTATATGTATTTGACAAACTCTTTCCGGTTAATACTGGCAGTCAGTCAACGGTACTTGTCCGCGTTCTTCTGACCTCCTCAGTTTCCCAGTCATTGGCCGTGTGGTAGTCCAGATCAGACCAGGGCTCTGCTGGACAGAATGACAGAACAGGGCCTCAGCTTCTCACAGCGCTGCCAGGCATCAGAGGAGGAGACAGACCTGGGTAAAGAGCCTGAACAGATTTTACGCAAACAAATATTTAAAATCGAGAGCGGAGGAACCAGTAAAAGGGATATGGAGTGATGATACAAGTATGTGGGTGAGAAAATGTGGCACTTGTTGGAAACTGCACCAAGAGTTGGCAGGAAGTGACTTTGTAAGGGTTATTTAGGTGCATAGACACATCAGTGTTTAGCCTTTACTTTGCCAAAAAGCAACAACACAAGATCTTGGACAGTTCGGTTTTTATGTAATTATTACAGCAATTGACGTAAATTAACTCCCAGCCTTGTTACTCTACACAGCTGTCACTCTACACAATTCCATCAGATTTTTTTTTACAATAATTTCACCATTTTAGCTTGTTTTATTTTTTATTACGTACCTCTACAGGTGGTAAGTTCTACCTTGATTCCTGTCCGACACTTGAAAGGTTGCAGCAGACAGCAGCAGAGCTCCAGGTCTCTGCAGACCAAGTGAAAAAAGGTAAGAATCTGATTTGACCGTGGCAGAGAGGACACAGGAAGAACTGAGTCAGCTTTTTGACCCTTCGCTCATAGGCATCACTGAGTCAAGATCTAAAGTCTGCTATGACTTCCCTCACCTCCAGAGATATAGTTTCTCTGAAGGCCCACAGATTTTCCATTTGGATCTCTTAAATGATCTGATCACCTCCAGGGAGGGAGATTTTTTTGCGTTTATGAGTTGAAATTCATATGCAACACAAGCATGCTGCTAAAATCAGTATTAAAGAGAACTTTCCAGTCATTTCTAAGCCTAGACACATCAACTGGGGGTTTTGATCATATGCAACCAATCTTGCATCTCACACTTATGAAGAATTTTGTTGCAGAATTTTTTTTTAATCCCAAGAGAGATTTTTAATTTATTACATTTTAACAGCATTTGAAAAGCGATTGTGATGAGTGTGCCGTGCTAACGCAGCCTGTCCATGACGGCATGTGGAAAATTAAAACAGAGCCGCAGTGAAGCCTTGGTGCCAGATCAGTACTTTCCTTGGCCTCAGGAGACACCCAACATCCCCCTCAGGACAGTGGGATTTTAAAGCCATCTCTTGAGGCAAAGACCCAGTTATTTAAAGCTGAGGCAACAGAGTAGAATAAAAGTCTTAGGGTATAAGTGCTGACGCTCTAAAAATAACTTTATTTTCCACCAGAGTGGAAAGCCTGGGATCGATGGAGGCCAGATGGAGGTTGTCTTTGCCCCACTGGAGCAAACTGTGTGTTGGGAGATGGGATAACTTCACCCCTGCCCTTGACTATAACCTACAGAACGGAAGATGAGCTTCAAGAAGTGGAGAGGCTGCGGATGAGGGTGGCGCTGCTGCAGCAAGAGATTCGGCTTGAACAGGTGGGCGCTCCGTTTTTATACACCTGTGAAAAGAGGTTATTAGTTTCCTAACTGCACAAATGCTTGCTTATCATTTTTTTATTCTGGTAGCATCAATAAATACTCCACAGAGTAATTTGCTCACTGTCTGTTCTGCTGTGTGTCAGGTTCTGTTGGACACACTGTCTTCTCAGTTTTCATCTATAGCACCTGGACCCACATGTCCCAGCCCCAGTGTCCTAAGAGACCTGTACTCCCTGCTTGGTGAAGGAGGGGAGCGGTTCCCTGCTATAGTCCTGGACTCGGCCTGATTAGCCACCCAGCGGGTTACTCTGAGAGTTAACAGTTTGTTAGCTTAGCAGCAGGTATGTAAATATGAGAAATCAACTCAAAAAGTGCTTTAAAAATGAGGAAAAACATGTGGAACTCTCCCTACGAAGTGAAAGTGTAGATTTGTCTGTTATTGCATCTGACCTTTTTGAGTAACAGATGGAACATCCTCCTGCTTCTTATGGTCCTAAATATTAAGAATGCAGATCAGCTAATAAATGGACAAACGTGCACTTAATGATGCTGTAACTCTGAGTCAAATCAAGACTGTAGCTGTTCAAAAAGTTTTTTATGTGCTGTCATTTCAGCTTTTCTTGAATGTTGCGTATGACAATTTAATACTGAAAATAGATTTATTTTTTTTTAATAAAAATGAAAGACAGCATGAGTTGGTGTAATTAGAACAGTTATATAAGGCTGTGACCACATACAGTATGTAGATTTAAGAGTGTGGGTATGTGTCATTTTATCTGTGTTTGTGATACTGAAATTATTAATGAAATTATTAAAGTCTATACAGATTTTTAATTTGTTTGTTTTTCCTCAACTGTGATACATTACAGTTAATACTGCAGATAATTTAAAGTTATATATATATATATATATATATATATATATATAACTGCAATTATTATTATCTAATTATTTAGAAAGTGGCGCTATATATATATATATATATATATATATATATATATATATATATATATATATATATATATATATATATATATATATATATATATATAGCGCCACTTTCTATTGTACCAGAAAGTGGCACTAAGCATAAAGTGACCTCTAGATATACTAAATAGTGACATGTTATTTAGGCATTACTGTTGTGTCAGAATCAAACAGTTAACTAGTGAAATTGCATTTTCTGTTAAAATGCAGGGAGAATGCTGATTTATTACTTGGGGGAAAATATTTGTAAATAAAGTTAATATTTAGAAAAGTATAAAAGTTACAAAAAACAAAGGCCAGCACTCCTTCATGAATGAGCAGAGCATGGTATATGAATGGCTAAAATAGCACAAAATATGCAGAAGTAGTTAAACTGCAAAAGTCGTACAGAAAAATAAAAAACAGGTAAACTTGAATGTGAATGCAATGAAAAACTGATTTTTGTCTAATACTAAGAGTGATTAATATTAGTTGTTGAGCAGAATGCATGTTGGCCTGTTGAGCGTTGGATTCAGTGAACAATGAACATCCTGTTTTATTTATTTCACTAAAAACAGAATGGATATATTTATCCAGGGTTATTCTCCTTTAGCTACAGTTTTTTGACAAGAGTCTTGATTTTTGTGGGCCATGAAACCTTTCAGTTCTTTTTACTTTGTCTAAACAAGAAGCAAAGAAGGAAGCTCCGTTAATGCCCTTAGTGCTCGTCATATGGGTTTGTTTAATGCATGCAAACATACAGTACATGTGAGAACATATGGGCCCAGTACCATGACTCTGGTTTGATATTCATGGCTTCCCCTGCTCCAAATGTGACGTGAGGGCGTATGTGAGACGCAGAGGGGGCTGAAAGGCTCATGCCCACAGTTTACGTGTGGACGGCAGGGGCTGTGGCAGACTGGGCGACAGGTGGCGCTGGGTTCACGCAGCAGGATGTGGGTGTTTGAGCTCTGCTGCACCAATCCTCGTTGCACACACGTACGTAGGGACACGCACACCCAGAGCCGGCTGAGTCACAAAGACAGTGCGCTCTGGGACCTGGCTCACTGCACTTTACAGGCTGGAAACGGTACATTTCCCTGAAGAGAGGAACAAAAATAAGATTATAAAAGGGAGAGGACTATTTCAGTCTCGGGTAGCCTGCTGTGTACGAAACAAAGACACGTTAATGCAGCTGAGCACTGTAAAGGCTCCAGAAAATGTCCCTACTGTGGACTGCAGCCACACGATGTGGATGCAACCGTAGCTCCGTGCTGACTGCCCGTACACAGTTGGATCTGTGTGTGAAATGGGAGTTTAGGAGGAAGGGAAGCATCTTGGAGCTCGCATCAACACTACACACAGGTCCCAGTGGGAGTGGCGCCTACGCAACTCGGCCTTCCTGTGAACCGCACACATCAGCTGCCTGGATCTGACTTCCACCAGCAGAGCTCTTCTACTCCCACCAGTGTGGCCTGGCCCTGCCCAGGTTAACCACGTCTCATGGCTTTGTTGCTTTGTTCTCACGCCTTTTTGGGTTTTTCTTTTTTTTTCTTTTGGGAAGACAGTTCCAAGAAAATATCTTCATGGAAAATATTTCTGCTACAAACATTCTCACACACCGATAAATTAAAATATATTATCTTTCTTATCCTCTTATCCTTTTTTTTTTTTTTTTAAACTTCCTAAATCTTTCTTTATCCAAGTTCACTTTAACAAGTGAGTCCAAGTTCGGATCCCCAGAAACCAAACAGCGCTTGAAAGAATCCACTTCTCTTCCTCAAAAAGCCTGTTGCTGCTGAGCATCTCCTTTCTTCTCTAAACCCTGCTCGTCACAAACACATTCCTCACTTTCCCTCTTTTATTTGTCTTTGGCTCATGTGTTTAGCTGGGTGAGCTGCTCGTTAAGTCGGTGTTATTTAGTCGCTCCCACCGATCGGCAGTTCTAATCCAGCGTTTTCCCTCCCAGTGTCCTAACAACAGGTTTCCTGTGCAGACAGAAGCATGTCTTTCATTTGCAGAGGGTTATTTGGTATTTCCTAATTTGTGCCATGCATGCTTTGACAGCTTTAAACAGGAAGAATGCTTTGATTTAATTATGGGGAGCAGATGTGTTGCCAAGCTGAAGTCAAGCCGATATTCTATAAATGCAGGGAAAACCATTTAAAGAAATGTAATGAAATATCCATGTGTTTTTGTCTTCTATCACAGATTTCTACATTCTTAGTATCTTAGCTGTAATGAACAATAGTTTAGGAGTTGACTTTTTTAGACGTCAGCTTTTTATGAAAATAGTCTCATCAAATGTTTAAACTTATACTTGCCTTCATGCATTTCTTTTTTCATTAACCACTATGAGACAAAAAAGGGAGAAGTGAAAAGCCGAGCGTTCCTTGAAGGAATGCGTATCGCCCGCCACCTTTCATGCCAGAGTTTAAACTAAAAAAGATGGAGTTACATCCTTTTTAGTCAAACCTTGTAAATGATATTATATCCAATCTCATGCTATATTGAAGTATAGCCATTTTTTGTGTTGCCTGAAGTTGCTTAGCTGTGGTGGCCATCTTGAATGAGGTTGACTCCAGAAGTGATTAAGGCGTAAATGTCTACCCAGTGATTACTCTCTGGAAGTTACATTAACATCTGCCCACTGGTTCTTGAAATATTTTTTGACAAACGACCACAGACAGAGGCAAAAACATTATCGCTTTCAGTGGTGGGTGATAAAAAAAGGCATTGCTTGCAGATCAAGACAGATTTTCAAATTAGTACCCACATTAGCCCTTTCCTAGGTCAGTTTTTCAGGTGTGAAGCAAAGATTAGCAGATCTAGGAAATTGAAGCTGTTTATGTTGATGTTATTGTCCTGAAAAAGCAACTCAAGCCTGCCGAGAGATTAACTACTATCCAGTTGTCTTTCATTCAGAAAGAGCTGACATTTGTAGCGTGCGTGGGTGGGAAACGAGAGGGGGCTGCCTCTGTTTTCCATCACGAGTGGGCACCCGTCTATTTACGCTCTGACTGCAACAGCTCTGTGGATCTGATGTTTCGCTACGCACCGTTTTACAGGTGTTTACATGGCTGTCGTAAATTGTGTGGGAGGTTGTGACGTTTTTTTTTTTCTTCTTCATTTTAAAAATAATTGCTCCGTGGACGTAATGTCTCCAGTTTCGAGTAATAAACGGAGAAGAGATTTCCCTCTGCTCCGATTTCCACCTGCAAGCGGGCTTCTTAGTTCCCACTGGGAGGATTTAATTTCCCCTAGAAAAAAAGACCTGAATTAAGATGCAGTGATGGGGAATGAAGAAAAAAGGAGCAGTATAGACCCATCTCCCCTCCCCCTTTCTATGCTTCCTCAGCCCCTATTCTCGTTTCTTCAGCGTTTGATGTCACCCAGAAAGAACCAATCGTGACTCATAGACAACCCAGTTTTTCATCTCTTGCTCCTCCCATCCTCTCAGCAAGTTATATATATTCCCTGGCACTACAGTGTTCAGAGTGTACAATGTGCTGCCGGAGAGCCAGCAGTCAGTGTGGAGAGACACTGCAGAGAGGGAAGACGAGAAGGGGACACTGTGAGTGGATTTCAGCGCTGACTTAGAGGCCTTCCTGTGGCAAGTTCCAGCCATAATACCTTGAAAAATTGTCTCAGTCTCACACAGATTTTTCTGTCTTTCTTTATCTCCTTTTTTTTCCACAGGCCAGAGCTGATTACAACTAGGATCCCCCAAAAGCAACGCAGCTGATCCAGCTGGGATCTGCTAGCCCACACATTTAAGGATGGGCTGCACAACGGGCCATTTCACTTGCCAACCACAACCCCAGATGAACTCTGGGCAGGAGGGTCAGTCCCTTGAAACTAGTGGTGCCAAAGTTCCTGAAGTGCTCTCCTCCCTGGAGCGTTTGTCTCAAGCCACTGGAGGCATGGAGAAGTCTTGGTATCGCTGTATCTTTCCTTTTGGAATCATCTCTTTGGTCATCGGAGTTGCAGGAACGGGAGTGACCTACACTTACAACGACCTGCCACAGACTAAAGTTGTGTCCGTGGTGTTGCTTGTCATGGGTCTTGTTCTGCTGCTGATGGCGACTGCCTGTTGGACTCTCCACAAGAAGAAGAGGAGGAAAAAGAAGGAGGGAGAGTCACTGACATCTGAGCAGTGTCCCTTGTAAAGCACGTGGAGGAGAAGTTATAGGAATATGAAAACAAGGACATGCTTAGCGTTCAATCGTACTCAAGGTCCAACTAAAAATGCCTCCACTTCACCTCCTCCTCGTGCCAAATCCCCTCCAATATCATAGAGTTTGGCTGAGCTTTTTTCGGTGTCAACTTGGGTTAAACAAATTTAAAAGAGTGGAAGAACAAAATAATGAAGATCTATTTAGTCTGGACCAGTTTTTAGATCAGGAAAAGTGGATCACAATCTTTTATTGTCAGGCAGCAGGTGTCCCGTGTCAAAACAACCACTGAGGACACAAACAAATATGCATTGCAGACCGCGTGGATATTTACATGCACAGAGAGGCCCTCAGCGTTCGACACTGGAAGCTCATCCTGACACCTAACACGCTATGCAGAGCTGCTACTGGAGTCAGTGCTGCCGTCATTAGCCACGTCAGTCACAGCATTCCTCTTACCAGGACAGGTGACTCTCCAAGAGGCCAGACACGGGCCAAAGTCCGCAACCCGACACCCAGCCCAAAGAGCAGTGCGCCCCGCGTCGGCGACCGACGTCATTCGCTCGTCCTGTGACACTGCAGCAATGTGTTGGGGGGCTTTTTTTACGCAACGGGAGTTGGAACTTGAGTCCAGCAGGATCTTGCTGGCATCTGCGTGGATGGACGATGAGTTGGACAGGGGCAGACGACCTGTTGGGGAAGTGCAAGTGGAATTTCTGGATTTAAATGCAGAGGAACTAAAGATTTGCACATGTGCGAGAAGAAAGAAACCATTTCAGTAAAGCAGCAGATTAAGTTTTTTTTTTTCACTTCCACATTATGAGGCACAAACTTTCTGATTGACTGGCTGCCTTCCTGTCAATCTGCGAGCATTTACACTTGTGTCTATGACGGGGGGCCCCTATTGAAGGACACTGCCTTGGGGTGGGGGACATGCCACTGTCGGGGCATTCTGACTGATCCTGCTTCTCCGTGGCCCCTCCCGCTCAGTGTCTTGAGCAAGCGCTCATGGAAAAAAGCTCTGTCACATTCCCATGTTTCCATCTGAACTTCAGAGAATCCACACCCCTACTTTATTTTTTTCTCTTGACCTACCAGGGTTTTCCACACCGATCCCATCCATTTCATCCTTACCATCCAACTCAATCGCACTCATTTGTTCATCGTGATATAGCTCAGGAGGTGTGTTTAAAACCTTTTCACTGTTTAGACACATCTTTAAAGGGACATCTCCATAATCCACAGAAATTCAGATTGTATTTTTTGTTACATTGTCATTGAAGGGATAAGATGAAAGTCTCCTCAATACAAAGCTGTACTCTAAGAGTTCGGGCTCTTAGGGACTCTGGGGGTTTCCCTTTACTTTGTGTTTTCTTTCAGAGAGTGAATGTAGCTTCTCATATATGTGAATAGGAGCTTTCTGTCAGCGTGCGATCTCACAGGATGAGATGCACAATGTCATTTTGTTTGTCTTAAATACTTCTGTATGTAACTGAATGTAATATGAGCTGAAAATAGCAGAAGTAACCAAGTGCAATGTACAGAAAGTGATGAGATTATACGCTGCTTATCTCCACACCAACGGCCCAGCTAACACCGCTGGATCCTTAAGAACTTTTATTCATCAATGTTGCATTGATTCGGGCCAGGAGTTCAGTGATGCTTGCTGAGAAAAAATGTGTGTATACATGCAGCGGTAGCAGTAAAAGCCAAAGAAGTATCTCAAAAGTACAGCTCATAAAGCTGCTTTTGTTTGCCTGTACCTTCAGTCTTTCAGCTCACCCTATTTGGATCTTTGCGTACTGATTGTCAGCTTGAAGTGTTAATTTCAACGAGGACGAGAAAAGGAAGACAAGGAGAAACTTGGACGTCATTCCTGAGGGATTTTTACAGGAGCATGGAAGTTACTTCTTGCTGTTATTACGATTAGCTGTGCTAAAAAGAACAACTATTTAGCAGAATGACTGTTGCATTACTGGAGGGAGATGAAGATTTCAGCTGAAATTGCATGGAGCTGGTCTTTTCCGAGTCTTTATTCACTGACAAATATGGCAGATAGTGAGATCCACATGCTTACTGTAAACCACATCCCCGATTTCTGTCATGTTTACGTCAAAGGAAATTCTCCTATTATTAGTTTTGTCTCTTTTTTTTTTTTTTTGCCCGGAGCAGCGGTGTCCTCCAAACACCAATATGAGAGAGAAGCCCTGAAATCACATTACATTTGATTATACCATAACAGGCCGTCTGGCTCTGCTGTCTGTCGGTGTGTGAGCTTCCATCAGATGTGTTCACTTTGGTGAGGAGTACGGATAGAAGGTGGTGTTTCAAGATATTTCATTTACATAACTGAAGTAATCTCGGACATATTGATGTTTCAGATTTTTAGGAAAAGTCATCAACTGTTCCGTGTTTAGGACGATAGAAAATATGTGAATTAGAATAACCTCTTGCCTTTATTAGTGTCGTATTTGTTAGAGTTGTTCAGTTCGAGGGAAAGAAACCGAGCAGGGCTGGTGATGGATAATTTTATTAACGAAAAACAGTGCTAACACAAAAAAAGCTCAAGTGAGGTACACGGTCTTATATTCTTGCCTTGTCTTGTGTATCGATGCACATGTATACCACACAGACTATGTTTTGCTTGCACAGTTACTCACAAATGATGGAGCTTTATCGTGCCAGTATGCGTTTTATGGATGGTGTCTCGATGTGATTTGTGAAGTGATTTCCCTCCTGCCTTTTGAACTTTTAAAGGGAAAACCTACCTCTCTCTGCTGCAGGGACTCACGTCCCTCTATTGTTAGACAGATATGCTGTCTGACTTTGCCGTTTGTCACTTCAGTAACACAAAGTGTGTTGGTTTATGCGCCCTCTAATATTTGGTGCTGTATATAATTTTTTTTTAATTTGTATTGTATATTTCTATATGTACATTTTAACTCTTTACATATGCACAGTATTAAATAAATGTTAACGTTTGTGTCCTGAAGACAACACATTAAGCATTTATTGAACCCTGAATTGGTTTACTTTTATAAACTACTCAGTGGGTCGGGAACAGCATGAAGCTCTGGTCTAATAGAGCTGCAAAAGTTTTTAAACAGGTTGTAAAAAAATGTTAAAATTCAAAGGCCTAGCATTCCTTGAGGGAATGAATATCGCCTGCTGCCTTTCATGCCAGAGTTTTAGACTAAGATCATCTTACATTGAGAACTGACAGGGTTTTAGGCGTTTTTGTCAAACCTCAGAAAAAAAGTGGTGCTCAAGCTCATGCAGTATCATTAGATGTGTTAGCTCTCAGAGTATGTGCTGTGAATGACTCTTAGTTACTACCACATAATTGTTTAGCTCAGTATCTGTAAATTTGACAAAGTTATAGCTTATTTCGTGTTTGCCCATGTCAACTAGCTGTGGCAGCCACCTTAACTTAGACCGACTCCAAAAGTTAATCAGTTGTAGAGGAACATCCAATGATTAGTTTCTGAAAGTTTTGTAAGAATCAATCCAGTGGTTTATGAGATATTTTGCTAACAGACACACAGTTAACAGTTAATGCTAAAGTTTAAGGTACAGATTTCATGCCACGAGTAGCTCTTGGATTATGTTTTGTGAATGATTCTCAGCTGCAACCTCATCACATTTTAGCAAAAAATATTTGTAAAATTGATTGAATTATAACCATTTTGTGTTGTCTAAGGTATGTTGGCTGTGGCAGCCATTTTGAATTGGGTTGAATCCAAAAGTTAGTCAGTTGTAGAGGTCCGTTAAATTAATATTTCCTGAAAGTTTTATGAAAATCCATCCAGTGGTTCATGCAATATTTTGCTAACAAACAGACAGAGTTGGCTGCAAATAGCTGATGGTAAAATTTTAAACAAAGATGTCGCGCAGTCTGTTAGCACTCGGGATATATGCTGGGCCTTAGTCTCAGCTACTACCAGCCATGCCAGATCAGATGAATCATTCAGAGTTGTGCAACTTTTTCTGTTTTAGAACAGAATAAATGACTCCCTCTGCTGGTACACTCACACTGAGCTGCTCTACATGTTATTAACCAACATGAAGGGAAGATTTATACTTCCCCCTTTCTTAATAAGAGTTTCAAACTTTTCAGTATTTGCTGATATGATGTGGGAAACTCATGTGGGTGTGGAGGGAACCGAGTTTAGGTCTGGCTGCAGGGTGGAGGGGCCAACATGGGCAGAGTGCAGATGGAGTGGAAGTGGTCATTTGGACTGCGAGGGGTCAGCACAGATCACAGGAAACCAGATGGGAGCAACTCATCCGCCTCGGCTTCTCCGTGGACTTGGCTTCAGATCCAGGCATTCAGCACTATTTGGCTTTTGTCAAACTTTCGTTACACAAAAACTGACATTGGTTTAGAGAGATGCAACAGGCAGTGCAACGTGACATTATGAAATCTGGATTCAAGCCATCCGGGGCCTGATGGTTTTATTTATGTTTAATTCAAATTCCCAATCAACAGCATCTGTGCAAAAAGCAAATCTGTTACTAATTAGTCACTGCCTGCAGCAAGCTCCAGTTGATACCTTCGTAGAGGGAACAAGTTGCATTTTAATTCTGTCTCGGATGCAGTTGTTGTAATTGTTTGTGTAGACAGAGATTAAAATTGCAAACTATGAACTTAAACTTACAAAAGGTTATCCTGAACTATAATTATTGGTGCACTTTCAAAAAAGTTTACTCTTGTAGTTTTCCAGATATATTGATACGCAGATCTGAAATGTGGGTACGCAGTCAATGTAAACAAAGAACTATGCAGAATCTACTGAAAGCCACGTTTAGATGGGAATAAAAGAGTGAGTCTGCTGTTAAACACGAAAGTAAAGACAATGAGTAAGACAACTGTTAAAAATAAACATCTGGGATCAAGCAGGACAGCTTTGGCAAAACGTCTACACTGGTAAGTTTACTGTTTCAACCTAAACTGTCTTTTTATTTGCACATTTCTTTGAGGATAAACACGTACCAATACATCTGAACTAAAAAGCTAAATTCAGAAATTTTACTTGCAAAGTTTTAATTTAAGGACATCAACTATCAAAATGAGAGGGAAAAAAAAGTGCAGGTTTTGTTTCTTATTTTATGTTTTGTTTTGTTTTATGTTTGACCGGCCTTCATTGCATAGAATACCTTTAGGGCATGCTGGGCCAGACGGTTAAATTAAATCAAAGGCAAAATAAAATTAAAATGCTATCTCAGTGTTGGATGCAATGAGAAGAGGTAATGACAGAATAACACTGTCTCACAAACTCAATTTGATTCATCTTTGATTATATTTGGATGAGAATGAATAGGAAAGTGGAAATTCTTTCCTCTTTAGGGTATGCTTTTCTCCATCAGGCCATCTCTTATAAATTCTCTCTCAGATCACTCCCTCTGTTATGACCCATTTTGGAGTAAAATTATACTAGTGTATACTTAGGGGAAAACAATTATAGACCTCACGCTGTGTATGGTGTCATTTCTTTAATTATTTGGGTTAAATGTTCTTTCTAATTGCTTGCCCCTTGCCATTCACTTTGTTTACTGAGAAAGTGGTCAAAATGGGTTGGAGTTTCTATGGAAACTGCATCTAGTTGTGGATGTCAGAGCCCTTGCCCTGGCTAAGGTCAGTCAGCTACAAGATAATTTGATCACTCTGGACCTTCAGTGTTAAGCAGAGCAAGACATACATTTCCCAAAAAGTGGACAGGAAAATTAAAGAAACGTATTGCCAATGTTCACCATCACTCGTGTAAGTGACAAATTTTAAAACAAAGTGCTTTTAGGAATTACATCAAATACTGTTTTAAAGTAGCATTTTCTCCTGTTATCCTTTCACTGAGTGGTAAAGATAATGCCTTGTTTGTGGTGATGAGATCAGATAAGCAGGTGATGTGCAGATCAATACAGAGCCTGAAAGGGACAAATGATTACTCCTGCTGTACTCTTGCTTCTTTATGACCCCTTTCAAAAGACTAGCAGTCAAGAGGGACACTATTCAGCTGAGAGAGCTCTCTATTTATTGTCAATAGGATCTTAATTATGTTACTTCTTCTGAAAGCTGCCTCAAAGGCCAAATCAATCAATTACTTTATTCATTCACATCTCTTCTTTGTCACACAATCACTTTTTATGTGACCTGCAGACATGGCAACAATTGTTAACAGTTTGTTGTCTCAGCCTTTACACCAGGGAAATCTCTAATTACATCATAACTAAGAAGCTATTTTATTTACTCTTTCAGACAACAAATCACAAAATTCTGAATGTGTACACATTCTTAAGCAAAAACTTTTGGTTTCTCAAAATCTTCAGAAAAAAACAAATCAATATAAAACATTAAAGGCCTAGCAGTACTTGAAGGAATGCATTATCACCCGCCACTTTCCATGCCAGAGTTTTAAGCTAAAATCAAATTATGATGAGAAAAGGCAAATATATAGCTGTTTTGGTCAAACCTTGCAAATGATGTTTTGCACAATCTCATGATCTTGTGAGAAATTACCTGATTTATAGTCTTTTTTTTGTGTTGACTAAAGTTGATTAACTGTGGTGAACATCTTTAATTGGTGTGAAATAAAAAGTTAAATTGTAGAGGTACATCCAAATATTACTTTTTACAGTTTCATTCAAATCTGTCCAGTGAGATATTTTGCTAACAAAAAAAACACAGTTGATTCCAACAGTTAATGCTAATAAGTTTTAAGCAAAAACTCCAAAAGTAAATCAGTTGTAAATTTACACCCAATGATTACTTTCTGAAAGTTTCATGAAAATAATTCCACTTGTTCATGGGATAGTTTGCTTGTATTACAGACTAACAAATAAACACATGTGCACACACAGACACTGGCAAAAACATTATTTTCAGCGGCTGGTGATAATAAATGTACTGACAAAACATAAAATCCACCCTAAAGGTAATTATGTGCATGTCTCTTTAAAATAGGTACCTTTAAACGTAACGTTGCTGTCCAACTACATTTCCCACAGTCCTTTTCCAAAAGGCGTGCACTTTGTAATCAGGTCAGCCAATCACGTACGCTCACCGTAAAGCGCGTACTTCGAAATGGCATTACGTCCTCCAATGAGCTTCCGCTATTTTACAGTTTGTAAGATCTGTCCAACCAGTGATCTCGTTATTCATATTGACCAATGAAATGAGCGCAATGTCGTAAACAGGCGTCATCGCTCTTGACAAATGAAATTTAATGTGGAGTTTAAACCGTGGGCGCGGGCGGTCCTAGAGTAAACTTTGGGGCGGTCCCAAGTCAGGACTCGTGCTTGAATTTGAATTCAGGCAACTTGTGTAGTTATTAGTCAGCCACAACATAAATTATAACACTGTGTAATACCGTACTCCAGTCAAAACTGCCGCTAATTTTGCCTGTTTTAATATAAGCTGGTAACTACGTTGAAACGGCTCTTCGGTGTTACATCTACAGGGGTCGTGCTGAAGGAAAGATCACTACTTGCAATGAAAGCAGGCGGTAAGTAACTTTTCTCAACTTAACATATCCTTAGCAACAACATAAAGTTAATATAAAACAAGACTTCCACAACCCGTTTTTTATCACTGTCGCCTCAAAATGTCTGCATAGTTAACCCTGACAGCTTAAACGTTAGCTTGTGTAGTGATGGACTTCTGATGGAACAGGAGTAACGTTTGCTCAAATTTCTCGATATTTAAGCAGAAAAACCTCGGCTTCTTATAGATGGTTAACCATATCGTTTGTGGTAGTTATTAATTAATATCTTAAGTGTAAACCAATGGAATCAGATCACAGGTTAACGCTACTTTTAGTGAACCACGGGAGGGAAATTTGGGCGCTCACTAGTTTCACAGCCCTGTCCTCAGATGTTAGCTTGCCCCCAGTGCAACAAAAATGTCACATTTAATCATTTTCAGCTAATCACATGGGCACGATTTATAACTCATTTTCACATTCAATCAGATATTCTGAGTAGAACATCTGGGTCGCCTTACTTAATAGAAATGCTTAATAGAAATGCTGTGTATTAGCATGCACAAATAAATTGTGCAACCTTTTTGCCTGTTCATGTTATTAGATTGTTATTTATGCTCCTATTCAGTAATGCAAAAGCAGGAATGATTGTTGTGTATTGAGCTTAAACTCTATTCAGCTAAATATTATTTAAATCTTATGACTGTAGGACTATATGCTCCACCAGTCTGATTGTTTCAGGTATGATTTGTACAAACTCGAGGGATTTATGAGCAAATCTCTATAATTAAGTTTTTGTATTTACAAGAGTTTCAATCTAAGAAATTGCAAAAAACTAAAACTGTAAAGATGACATATTTAGTTAGTAGGAAAGTGAAGGATTTCTGCCTGATAAGTTGTAAAATTGAAGTAGGAAATGTGAACAGAAAACCATCAGTAAAGTATGAGTACACCTCATATTTGTACTTGTTATTACTTTAATTTACTATGTTAAATTACATTACTGGTCATTTTGAATGTGCTTTAAAATCCAGCTGACCCGGTAACCCTAAAGGTCACTAGCTTGTTTTAATTAAAGTACAAGCATTTGTTTTACGTCACTGTGAGAATTAGTTTGTCAGCTTTGCACTCAGATGCTAAGTGATTTTTGGGTGTGCACATTTTAAAAGTATTTGCAGAATCTTTGGTTAGAATATAAAGCTGCTCATTAAAAATAAATTAGTTAAAGTGGTTTGAATTTTAAAAATTTGTTTGTTTGTTTTCTTCTTTCAGTTGTCCACTGCCGTTGTTCAAAATGCTACTCGGTTCCGGCACGGAAGCGGGTCCGTAAACGTTCCCCCGCCCTGACCTTGCTGTCTCTACCTGAGGAAGTAGTTCTCTGTGTCCTCCAGTGTCTCTCTGCTGAGGACCTGCTGTCTGTCAGAGCGGTGAGTCGGCACGCCAACCTGTAACATGTATGTGATGAATTATCTCAGGATTTCTCAGGGTTAAGCGTCTCATGGACACCTGCTCCGGTGACTAATCTGCCTGGCTTCTGTTTTAGGTTCACTCCCAGCTGCGGGACATCGTTGACAACCACTCCAGTGTCTGGGCCAGGGTCGGTTTCAGAGACAGGTGGCCATCCCCCAACACCTTATGGCTGTTTGAAAGGTACAGTTTATTCTGTCAAATTGAAGAAATATATGTTACCGTCCTCCACTGAAAGGCGAAGGCGGACAATAATGTTTTTGTGTGTGTGTGGTTCTGTTACCAAACAATCTCATGAACCACTGGATGAATTTTAATGAAACTACCAGAAAGTAATTATAGACTGTATATTAAAAACTGATAAAATTTTAGAGTTAATTCAATTCTAGATGACCACCACAACAAATCCACATCATTCATCACAGAAATGGCTCAGACTCAGTCAGTTTAGCAGATATTGGGTTAAAATTTGGTGTGGTAGTAGCTGAGAGTCATTCAGAACACGTACGCTGAGTGCGACATCTAAAAATATTGCCGTTTTTAGGATTTGACCCAAATGGCTGCTGTCATTTCTTAGCATTAGATGCTCTTAATGTAAAACTGTGGTATGAAAGTCAGCAATTGATGTGCTAGGCCTTTATTTTGCCTAAATGTTTTTTAATGTTTTTTTTTTTTTTTTTTGCTTTATTTCAGAGCTGCAGAAAAAGGGAACTTTGAAGCTGCTGTGAAACTTGGGATTGCTTATTTGTACAATGAAGGACGTAAGTTAAACAGTTCTTTCTTCCTTATTTTTGGCCCTTTAAGTGTACAGTAAATATCTGCCTCTCCTCTGGTTGAACGAGTGTCAGTTTAATGTCAGAGACTAAACCATGTTGATGAAATGATTACAGCTCTTCACGCTCGCCTTCTTTCTTTCCTCTAGCGTTGTTGAGTGACGAGGGGCGAGCGGATGTATGTGGTCGAAAAGCTTCCCACTTCTTCAGCTTGGCGGAGAGCCTGCGCTCTCCCAAAGCCGATCCCTTCACTTGGGTGTTCATCCGTCCGCCGTGGTCGCCCACTGGCAGCTGCTGCAAGGCCGTGGTGTTCGATCGCCTCAAGGCTGAGTGCGATAACAACATGGTAGGTTCTCCTGCTGCCAGATCAGAGGAAATGTGCCCGCTTCTTGGGAAGTCTTGAAACAAAATCAAAGTCCTTGTATTCCTTAAAGGAATGCATATTGCCCGCCACCTTTTATGCCAGAGTTTTAACTAAAGTCATCAACAGCTGCGACAGAATGGCCTTATTGCTGTTTTGGGCAAACCCTGTAATCAACGTTACACAGAATCTCATGCGGTATTGTGAGATGTGATGGCACTCAGAGTATGTTTTGTAAATGACTTTCAGCAGCTACCGCACCAAATTTTAGCTCAATATCTTTAAATATCATTTCAAAAGTTAATCAGTATATCTAAAAATTACTTTCTGACTGGTATTTTAGCGTACTTCCACTGATTTGTGGGACATTTTGCTAACACTACAAACTTTATCGCCTCTGGTAAAACTGAGTTTCTTTCACTCTTCAGTTGACAGACAACAAATCTTCCATCAGTGTAGTTGACTTAAACAGTGAATATTCAGCCGCAAAGATATTTTCTCCAAATTTTAAGAGAATTGCACGAGTACTGGAAACTGCATCAACTGTGCTGATAGCAGTTTTTCTCTTTTCTCTCTGCAGGAGAAGAGGGGCCCGTTGTTGCACTGTTTGGCCAGAGTTTTGCTTCTCTTTGACGTGAGTGAGATTGAATCTGACTTTCTGGGTGTGGTGCGCTCCGTTTCTGGGACTGATAAAAATGTAAATCTTTGTGCTGCTGACAAATAATTAGCAAAACAAATTAAACAACTTGCCTTTCTTTTGTCTACTGTTGTCTTAGTCTCAGTCAGTTACTCAAAGAATCTGTGGGTTTCGTTGTTTGATGCCCCGGGAGCATTCATAATTAGCTGAAACTGTTTGTCAGACTGTTATTGTACTGCCGTCTCACAAGTGTAGGACAAAACATTTATCACTGAGATTCCTCATACAGATCTGCATCTCTGCTGCCTTTTTTAGGAGGAAGAGAGACGCTCAGATGCTGTATCTTTGCTGGAGGAGTCGTCGCAGGCTGGCTGTCTGCTCAGTTCTTATCTGCTGTGGGAGCACAGCCGCAAAGCAGCTGTAAGTTACATCCTTTCCTTCTGTCTTTAGCTTCCTTTGTGTATCCATCACCTGAACAACAGCATCACTGTTTGAAACCGGTTACAGAATCAGGCCACTAAATCAAGAAATGCTTGAATCTAGTGGAGATTTATTCGTTTTTCAGTTATCTTATAAATGAAGGCAAACATAAAATTTTGAATTTTGAATTTCAGATGGCAGACCCAGGAAGGTACCTGCAGTGTGTGCGGACCCTCAGAGACTATGCAGGGAAAGGATGCTGGGAGGCACAGGTGTGTGATTTACAAATGAAAATGATTCATTCAACTCTCTCTTTTTTCCGTCTGCTTTCTTTGCCCGTGTGGTGTTTTATTCTCCCTCGGCCTTGTGATAAAAGCTGCGAGACATTTCTTTTGACAGCTTTTCATCTCTTGGGTTTTTCCTTTCATTTCTCTTTTCCCACTCCTCCCTTTAGTTCTCATTGAAGCGATATCACGCTGTGACGATAGGGCTCGACGGTTGCTGACATAGTTTTTGTTTTTTCTCACAACAATGAATCATAATAATGTGACTCATCTGAATCGCAACAACTAGTGCAGTACTCAGCCGTACTGTTGTCATTTTTAGAGCAACACAGATTAAAAAGCTTTAAGCTATTTTGAAAGAAGTCATTTATTTATCTCTTGGTCTTCTTTCCGTAGTTGTCTTTGGCCAAAGTGTGCAGCAGCGGGAATCCACTGGGGTTGGAGTCCAAAGCCTGCTCTGATATCGTGGCCCAGGTTTTCAGTTCTTCTAATCCGGAACGTCACTGTGCTCAGAGTATCCTCAGGAGAGGCATCAAAGACACCATGAGGTACATAAGAACAAAAACTCCACCAGGATGGTACTGAAATGATGAGCCTGTTCATGATGTGATGCCTCGGTGTGTTTTGAATACCTTTAAAGAGAACATACTTAAAAACATGGAGAGCATGTATTTTAAATTGTTATTGTCACCTCTAAAACCTTAAAAACACAACCCTGTCACTCTGCTTTATGCCTACCTAAGCTTAAAGTAATCTAATTATGGCATTTTTTGGAATTTGCCATCACACTTCCAGTTTAGATTAGAATACGTTACTGATATCCATCCAACTGGAATGTCCAGTTTTTAACTAATTTCTCAGTAAAGTTCTTCTTGTATCTTTTTGCATTTCTTCTTTGTGGAAGGCTTGGTCAAGACATCAACATGAATACAAACCAGAAACAGATTTATGTAAAAATTTAATTAAGAAAAGATTAAAATAAAAAGACAACTTTAAATGTCAATGTAATATGAAATTAGGCAGGGGGAGATATGCAAAACCATACCAGCTAAATTTCACGTCATTACCAGTAAAAAAAAAAAAAAGTATAAGGGTGAGAAAAGGTGCAAGCTATGAGTAGTAGTAATAAGTCTGTAACTTCTAAAATGTGTATAACAAATACTTCTTCAATAATACCATCAGGCAACATTTACTTTAAAGGACAAAATCTTTGATTATGTCTTTTTTCCCCATATAATCTTTATTTATTTTCCTGCGTTGTCTGTTGTTCCAGGTACATCCTGGTGGACTGGCTTGTGGAGGTGACCACCATGAAGGACTTCTCCAGCCTGACGCTACATGTGACCGTAGGTTGTGTGGACCGCTACTTGGCTCTGCGCTCCGTCCCCAAAGCTCGCCTGCAGCTATTAGGAATCGCCTGCATGGTGGTTTGTACACGGTGAGGATGCGTGCATATTGGTGTCTTCCATTTTGTTTTGTTTTTACTGTCTATATAGCACAGCTTTTCGTTTATATTATGTAATTATTATTATCAGATTGTAATTTTGTTCTAAAATCATTTACAAAACCATATAATTTTAAGATCACCAGGCTAATCTGACAGGTTTTCTTTTTCCCAGGTATATCAGTAAAGAAATCCTGACCATTCGTGAAGCTGTTTGGCTCACAGACAACACGTACAAATATGAGGACTTGGTTCGAATGATGGGAGAGGTTGTTTCAGTTCTGGAAGGAAAGATCAGGGTAAGTAATATTTAATCATATTGACAAGGATTGGACAAAATCAAGATGCTATTAAAGGATCTTGTGATCTCATTTGAAGATTAATAACCCTTTTTTCCCCTGCACTTTGCTCCAGAGCCCCACACTGCCAGATTATGGGGAGGTGCTGTTCTCTTTGCTCCCCATGGAGAGGAGGTCCACTCACCTGTTCAGCTACATCTGTGAGCTGTCGCTGCTCTACTCCGCTCTCGCTGCTCCACCTCCTGCCAAACTGGCCTGCGCTGCTCTTCTCCTTACACGGGCGCTGCATCACTATGGTACTTGCTGATGCGCGCAGAACACAAACAAAGAATAAAACTATCTGAATTTACGAGTTTAGTTTTGCACAAGTTTATATTCATCTTGATTTATACCTCCAGGTCCCGTCTGGCCCTCCTTGTTAAGTGACTACACAGGCTTTTCCAAGCAGGACTTGGTTCCGTTTTCTGTTCTGCTTTACGTCAAGTGGTAAGTTCATCTGTGTATGTTGTTTGACTGGACTGGTAACCAAGCAGTTGCTCTCTGAGCGCACTTTATTATTTATGGAAAGTTAACTTGCATTTAGCTGCATTTTGAAGACTTGTTTGCACACTTACAGGAAATTATTGAATGTTGCCCTTAATCATTAACCACTCTGGCCATGTAATAACCAGATGACCCTGTTACCAAAGAAGAGAATATTCAACTTTTTAAAAGTAGTTTCAAGAAATTGCTTACATCAGTAAAAGTAGGAAAAAATAAAAACAAAAAAGTAATGAGTAGAATTGCTCAAATATAGAGATAGACTTTTGTTTTAACATTGATTATTTGTGTTTGCAAACTTATCACATGGTGTTTTAATGATGCTGCCTCCCTGCTTCAGTGGTCATGTTATGAGGCTAATTTCAGTTGCTTGTAATTTATGAACATTGAACAATTAACAATTCCTTTCAAACTTGATTTAAATGTTCTTTGTGATTAGGCCTGTAACAATAAATCATTTAACCAGTTATTACAGACCATTGTGATCCCATCTGCAGAGCTGTGTTCATTCACTTGTTCTCTAAAGCTAACAAATGTCATAGTTTTATATAGTCTCCAACATCTGGTGGAGCTCACTGACACCTTTAATAGTTACTTTTTTATTGTCCAGTTTCAATGTACAGGATGCATGATAGTCGATGATTCGTATTGTCAGCTAAAACTTTAAGATCATGCCACCCCTATTAGTGGTTTTAATTATTTGTGTCCTAATAGTTGCTCACAGTGAAATAGCAGAGTCTGGATTGGAAACACAAAATGTGTTCAATCAACAAAGCCACAAAAATAACTCTGAACAATGCTCCAGTCCATTTTCTGGTTTTGTTACTCTACCGTGACTCACACATAACCAATTTTTCTCTATAAAATTAGATAACAGCTATTGATTGGTGATGTGTCAGACTGTTGTCAGCGTACTAATATTGATTAGTAATAGGATGCCAAAGAATCATCTGCTTACTAAAAAAAACCCAACCATTGAGGTTATAAAGAGATACTAAAACATAGATCTGCAGTCATAAAGACAGTAGAAGGCATTACTCAATGTGTGTGACAGAAACATGCCTCAGAGTGAGTCACTCTAATAAGGTGAGCATTGTATCAAGAAACTAATCCTCAAATGGACAAGTAACAAGATTTGTCCTCAAGAGTTGATTATAGTGTTGCAGCAGCTAAAGTGGATCCAACTAATTTTTTCCCCTTTTTGTTTTTCCATCTCTTCCATCTGTCTTCAGTTTCAGTCAAGATGTTCCCAAAGACTACAGACACATGTCTCTGACTGGTGTTAAGCAACGCTTTGAAGATGAAGCCTACCAGCAAATCAGCAAGGAAAAGGTACTCAATCATACAGATTTTTTTTTTCTTTGTTTTTATGGAAAAGGTTCAAGTTCACTAGTTTGCTTTTCTGCATGTCTGTTATTGTTTTCCTGAGTCTAAATTGTCACTGATTTTATTTCTTCACCCCACAAGGTGATGGAATTTAAAGAGCTCTGTCAGATCTTGGAGATTCCTGAAGTTGAGCCTCAGATGGAGCCTCCCAGTCCCAGTGGGGGTCAACCAGCAGATATCCACACCTTCCTGGCCTCCCCATCAAGCACCAACAAGAGGTGAGCCACGCCTTAAAACACACAAGCTCCCTTTTATTTCTATTTCAAATGTGAAAACAAAAACATTTTCTACTACCCGAACCATAAAAGCTTGGTTTCTATTTGCACAAAATTACATTTGTATGTACTTTTTTTAAGGGGGCAATATGAACAAAACAAGACATGTTATTTTTATAGATATGTGAAAAATCAGACCACTTTTAGTGATGCGATATATGGTTTCTGTTTGTGTTACTTTATGGTGGGTGACACCATTCGTCAAAAAATCATTAGTAATTGACTGTGGCAGTAGAGATGTTCACTGCTGATTGTTGCATGCATGAGCAGTCAGATTTCAGATAACTCAATTGACTGCAGCAGAAAACCAGGGACAGGAACTGTTAAAGCTACAATACACAACAGGACCAGAGCAAAAGTCCTAAACCCAAACTAGCACAGATTTTACTCATCTTGCTATGATCTCTCATTTGTTTTTTATACTGGCTAATAAATAAAGACAGAAATCGGTAGGTTTTAGGCTGCTTATACAACAGGATTTGAAAGATATGAAAATACTTTTACAATACTAATCAGCCAAGTGACCTCTAACCCTGCCAGTTTTCTTGCTCATTTAGCAGTTCTCCTGGTCCCCTGTGTGCTGTGACTAACGGACTCGTGAACCGTCTTGTCCAGAAGGTGTTTTTCTTTGTGCCATCTGTGAGAAGCTCCTGTGACTCACTGTAACCCTCCGCCTGTCCACTTTTCTTTCTTCCAAGGAGACGTGACGATGGTGCGCAGGCCCACAGGGGCAGCTTGGTGACCACGCCCACGGCAGAGCTGTCCAATCAGGAAGAGATGCTGCTGGGAGACATCCTGGACTGGAGTCTGGACTCCTCCAGCTCCGGTTATGAGGGGGACCACGAGGAAGAGAGCGAGGGAGAGAAAGATGGTGATTGTAAGCATTGAGAAGAAGAATGGGAAGGGGCTGGGTACATTTAATCCTGTGAGAATATTAGAAATCTTCTAGGTAATGAATAAAAATGAACTACTGTATTTTCTGCACCATAAGGCGCACCACATTATAAGGCACATGCTAAAACATACGGTCTACAAAAAAAAAGGTCACAGAAGCAAAACAGTGAGTTTGGTTGAACTTTATTCTACTGTGTAACAATACACTCATATTATTTTTTATCATTCTTCTTCCACAAATCTATCAAAGTCTTCTTCATCTGAATTGAACAGCCGGGCAATTTTGCCATTAAACATGCTAGGTTCCCTCTCATCATTGTTGCAGTCAGTCTCGTTTCCAGGGGGCTGTTCAGCAAAGATGCCGGCTTTTGCGGAAGCTCGGACAACAGTTAAAGCAGATACCTTAGCCCAGGTATACACAGTCCATTCACATATGATGGCATAACCCGGCGCTGCCCCCGTCTTAGTAAACGTGTATTCGCCGTCTGTCATCCATTGCTCCCACACCACTCGCAACTTTACTTTGAACCAGTGCCCAGCGGTTGGAGTTCTTTTGTTAATCCTCCTGGAAGGATGGCAAACTCTGAATTAGTATTATATTACGTAATGTTCTCTGATTG
This sequence comes from Kryptolebias marmoratus, assembly GCF_001649575.2. Classification (NCBI taxonomy): domain Eukaryota; kingdom Metazoa; phylum Chordata; class Actinopteri; order Cyprinodontiformes; family Rivulidae; genus Kryptolebias; species Kryptolebias marmoratus. The sequence goes on along the minus strand of NC_051441.1, from coordinate 10,187,642 downwards.
GTTTATTGCTGCCAGCGTACGTACCGGTACTGTACACATTCAGTGCACACATAAGGCTCACCGGGTTATAAGTCGCACTGCCGATTTTTGAGAAAATTTAAGGCTTTTAGGTGCGCCTTATAGACCGGAAAATACGGTAATCTAGATGGAAAGTAGGAGAATAATGCATGAGCCCCTCTTTCAGTGGGACGTAATGTGACTACAAATGGCTCAGCACTTGTATTGTCCAACTTTAAAGACTGGACTTGTATAACAAGAGTAAATGTGGAGCACTAACCATTTTGATTAGGTTCTTTTTGTGAAGTCTTCTAATGTCTTTTAACCTTCTTTTTAATAGCTTCGATGATATCCATCAAACTGCTCCCGCTGATCGATGCAGATATTGGAGAACACTGCCGAGCTCTGTCCAGCGACGAAGACAGCTTCTGTGAAGCACAAGGCGAGGTGAACAAAGATCTCCAAAAGCCCCTCTCCTCGTCTGCAGACCTTCATAGTTCAGGATACTCGTCCGTCCAGAGTGTTAGCCCCTCGTCTACATGCTCGTCTTCATCGTCGACCTTCACGCCTTGCACATTCAAGACCTTCACCACCTCCCTGGGCGCGGTCTCTGCTAACGCCCAGCCAGGTTTCCGCCTCTTGGTACCCATGCAGAGGCCCAGGGGCACCTCCACCAAACAAGTGAAGAGGAAGAACATAGCGGCTCACAGTGGAGGTGAGGTGGAAAGAGAAGAAGAGGATTTGGAGGGAGATGAGTTATCTGCCAGTGCAGGGTTTCTGAGCCTGTAAGAAGGGATTATTCTGACGACCCCAAACTCTTCAAAACCACTTGCTCAGTTTCAAACCTGCAGCACTTTTTGCCTGTTCTCAATGTTCCTCTCACCTGTGTGCCTGAACTGGTCAATCAAAGACTTTGAGTTTAAAGACTAGAAAGGGAAAAACGAACATGAATAGGAATTTCTTAAAAACTTGTCTTTCTATCAGGTTATATTTCATTCACATGTTTACAGGCAGGGACTGATAGAAATACCTCCCATGAACTGAAACTCACAGTCAGCTCTAAAACCACTGGAATATGACTTGACTTCTACCAGGAGCCTGATGCATTTCAGCCTTCTACAACAACCTATCTCAGATCACGTTTGATAGTTGAAAAAGAAACAAAACCTCAATGATTTTTTTTTTCAGGTGAAACAACAAAAATAAAATACAGCTGTCATAGTTTTTGAGACAGTTTTGGTTATTGTAGTCTCTGATATGCACTGTCTGTACAAGAAATATTCTTGTATTTGGTGAAATTTAGCAACAACAAAAAAAAAAAGTTGACTACTGTGATCTAGTTGATTTCAATTGTTTGCATCTGAAGCCTAAAAGATGATTGTCAAACTTCTTGTTGCTCTGGTTTGTTCTTTGTCCTGCATCTTTGCCAAAGGTACCATCATCTCAGTTGTCTTTTCAGTGGCATCTGTTTAAAGAAACAGAGCTGTGAAATATGTCACTCTGGAAGTCTGAATCGGCTGCAGTCTACTTATTCAACAGTTGATGGTGTTTTTTTTTTGTTTTATTTAACTTTTTACCTGTGCCACACTAATCCCTGCACGGATGTTAGTTTATTCACTAATCAAGAAGCTGAAACGTCCAACTGTTTTAGAGGTGCGCAGTCATCGGTGTTCAAGTGTAACGTGAAGCTCAAATGTTTTAATTTTCCTCCAAACTTAATCAAGTCTAGCACTTTTATATCATCACAGGTGTGCAATGCAATGAAATGTACCATGCTTCCTTTTTTTACTTTGAACATTCAGTATTGAGGGATTTTTTTAATGGATTTGTATTTGTTTTCTTGAACACAAATCAAAGGTGACACACTAGAGGGAAATTATTATCTAATGGGCTTTTCAAAGTACTGTATGCTTTATTCAGGACACAGAGGACATAATATCAAAGACTGTGACTAACTGTAAATATATTTTAAACTGTTACTCCCAACTTTCCCCCCCATTCAAGTGTACATAGTGCTAAGACAAAGAACATGCCATTACTACTTGAAATTGTATTTGCTTCATTCCAAAAAAAAGGCAGTTTTCTTTTTTTATATACAGTTTTTCTACAGTTCAGTGTTTTCTATAATGTGAATATGTATTTTTTTGTACTAAGTTCAAATTAAAAAAGTTTTCAAGCTTTGTATTTGGTGTCGGTTTTAATGCTTTGCCATTACACAAACACAGTATTCTAGCTGAAATCTATATTACAGATTAGCAGTAATTATGTAATTAGGTATGGTTGTGTCTGGTACTCTATTATAAGTAAGAAAAAAGCTGTTTCTAGTGAACAAATTAACAGAACAGCTGCCACTGGATCCTAAAAAGTCGTCAAATGTGTGCCTATTTTGTAAAAACATAACTTTATAAGAAAAAGGGAGGGTCTAATGCTGCATTTATGTCATCTAATGTTTTATTAATAGTAATTATGATCATTAAGGATATAACATGCACATAATTGTGTTAGCCAATGAAGATGCGTTATGGAAATCAACTAGCAGCTAATAATGCTGTGTGTTGGACTATTCTTGTGTATTTTCTCTTTTTGTCTTACTTTTCTTATTTTTAGCAATCCCCCCCAGTTTTATAGAAGCAATGGGGCAGTGAGTACTGAACAGTGTAGCAGTACCTGGACCTAACACCAGTCATTAGTTGTCCTGTCATGTAATGTAGGACATATATGTTTTAAAGCTCAGCTGTTTTGATCACGTGACCCGCCACTTTCCTCAGATCACGTGACCCTTTTGTTGACGCTTGTCGCTCGCTACGTTATGTGGGATGAATTTACAGACATTGGTGCAATGTCGTCTCCTCGCTAGCATGCAGCGAGCTGCCGAGGCTGGACTGCGGTGCCTACACGCTTAGCTTTAGCAAATGCCACCGAGCATCGAGGGGGTCGGTGAAAGAAGAGGCCCGGCGGGGATGTTTATCAAACCGGTGTTAAGACAATAAAGGAGGAACTGCTTTTCACCTCTCGGCTGGAGGAGCCAGACGGACCTCAGGTAATGTACCGAAACATTAGCTTTTAAGGTCACTAAACATGTTTATTGAAATATCTTAAAGCGAAGCTAAAGTTGGGAGACATGATTGTTTTTGTGTGGTTTTGATTAAAAATGTCTAAGTGAATTGGCACATGATATTTTTGTTTGTTCTTAGCTTAGTGGTGTCCTTAGCTCTGTTGTTCGCGTTCATGAAACGCCTTAGGGATTGACGAGCAGTTTGATTGACCAATCAGGAAAGCCGGAGGACTGGCCTGGACCAATCAGAAAAGAGAAGGGTTTTTTATATACGGAAAACGTCCAGTTTATGTTTGTTTACTGAAGTACACAAATATAGATAATAGTTGATTTTAAGTTTCAAACGTGTTTTTTTTAGCTCATTTGTACTGTGAAGAGGCTAAACTACCCTAGATTTACTAAAATGAATGGAGCCAGGGTAAAACTTAGACAGTCTGAGTGTTATTAGGGATTTTCCCACTAGACAATTGTGTTACAATGAGAAAATAAAATTCAAATTAAACCAAAATAAGTGTTCTCTAGGAGTCAAATAACGCAAAACCCTGTTTTCTGTTAATATTGGCTGTCTGTAGTATATGTTTAATATTGTGTCTATAACTGTGTAAAATAGTTTTTGGAATTTATCACAACTTTCTGTAATCCTTTTTATTTGTATGTAAACATTGTAGGTAGTTTTCGAATTACAATTACAATTTTTTTATGTAAAGTTTTTTCATTTGTTTTTTTAATCCTTAAAACCTGTTTTAATTTTGAGTGTTCCCTCATTTGATTTGTGTATAGTTACGAAACTGTCTAACACTGCTAATTTTAATAACTCATGGTTGCACAGTTTCACTTCTTTTTTTTTTTACTTTGTTGTCAAATGGAAACTGAGAAAATTATTTCAGCTGTTTTCATTCTAGATCTAACCCAAAACTAAAAATTGCATTTTTTCTTTCTCCAGCCACTGTAGAAAGCTGCCTTGTTTGTTCCCTTGTGTACTGTCAAAAAATGGCTATCATCAGACAGTTTGGACTGCTGGTGTGGAAGAATTATCTTCAGCAGGTGAGTTGGAGAAAGATGCCTGTAAATCTTGTGTATTTTTCTATATTAGGTGCTGATGTGGTCTGAGACTGTATATTGTCAGAACATAGCTGTGTTTACAAAGAAGCAGCTTGTATAACATCATTTAAGTAATAGGTATTTTGTACATCATAAATACAGCAAACTGACTAACATTTTGCTTCAACAACTTTAGATGTTGTCCAGCCACCTTAGAAGTGGTACAATATATTTTTAGTGTTATGTCTCTAGGTTAATATGAGCGCTGAGGCCAAGCCACCTTCAGCTACCTGGAGTTAGCACTTCACTGGAGCCACAGCAATAAACGTAACAAGAGGGTTTAACCAACAATGGTTAGTTTAGCTGAAATTCAGTGGGTGGCTTTACAAGACCGGATATGGTAAGCATGTTTTGTACTTAGTGAGAATATTATCCTTGTTTACCAGTAAAATGATGCTACTAAATTTGATATGCATTAGATATGCTGATCCAACATGCAGTCTGTGCCACAAAAAGCACAGTATAGTACAGCATCTGTCTGTTTATCAGAGTTCTCTGTTGTTATTCATTGGCTTTGAAGTGAGTCGTATGTTGGTGCCTTGTTTGCACTTTTTCATTTACGTTAATTTAATTTATTTGTAAATGTGACTGAAATTAGGATTCAAATTAGGTGCAAACAATTTGTATTTATTTTATTGTATTTTTGTTTAAAAAAGTATTTTAAAAGTGCCTTTTTGTAAAACTAGTTGTGTAAATATTTGGCACAAATATCTTCAGATGTTTCTGTGCTTCCAGGACACCATATCATCAGCTTCAAGGTCTGTCAGTGTGCTAAAGATCCTTTTTTTAACCAAACAGTGTTCGACTTCTACTGTGTTCTACTGTTGGCACGGTTCTCTTTGCCTTTCTCTCTGAATAGTTGCTTGCATTAAAGTGAACATTAATATCAGTGAATTATTACACAACATTTCAGCTGTTGAGCAATGGAATGGACTGTTGGCTCTAAAACATGTGAGCTTGTTGCTCCCTTGATATTTTTCCTTCACGGGGAAAGTTTGAACATTTGAGTCTTTAGAAGCTAAAACATCAGTCAGCAACGGCCTTAAGCCTTGCAGGTCCTTGAGGACAAACTACGGAGCATACAAGTCAAGTTAAATTAAATCTTTGAGCATAAAAGTGTTTTTTTTTGTTCAATTTGTTACTTTTTTTTTCCAACTTTCCTTCATAGCAGTTCTGACATCCAGGCACTCTTTATCACCCACTGTTGAAACGTGAAGGCGGATGTTTATGTTTTTGCCTGTGTCCATATCTGTGTGTCTGTCTGTTACCAAGATATCCTATGAAACTTGCAGAAAATAATAATTGGATGTGCATCTACAGCTGTTAACGTGATTCAAGATGGCTGCCAAAGCCACTTGACATTGAAAAGAACAAAGATGGCTGTAACTCTGTCAGTTTCATAGATGATGAGCTAAAATTGAAATAAAACTGTAATTTGCATGACAGAAGTTTTCATCACTCATTAAACCATAATAAAAACAAAATAATAACAAAAGAGCAAAGAATGTGGACTGAGGCTAGAAGTGGGTGTTTATGAGTACCTAAAAAGTTCATTTCATCTTGATAAAGACTGGAACAGTTTGATCCATTTTGACACCCTGTCAAACTTTGTATCCTATCACTCTACGTGTTTTTTTTTTAAATCTTTATTGACATTCCTCTTAAATATTTATTTAACTTGATAATCTCCTGAACAAATACACATATGTGTTTCTACAGAAACGTCAAATCCTGGTAACCCTGGTGGAGATCCTGCTGCCCCTTCTCTTCTCAAGCATCCTGATTGCGCTCCGTCAGAGGGTGGATTTTAAGACCTTCACAAACGTCACGACCTACGACAGCTTTAATGTCGAGAGTTTGTCAAAACTAGATCCTCATAATTTTCAGCTGGGCTACGTGCCCGCCAACTCCACTGTGGTGCAGCAGGTGGCAGATCATGTGCGAAAGAGCCTGTCCCTCTCCTCAGGTAGGTGATCGACAGAAAAGAAGTAGACACCAGGTTCACATCCCCAATCCAAGTTGCTGGTGCCACCTTTGTAACCAGTTAAACGAACACCACAGCCTTGTCAACATTTCTTTGGTTCTGGGAAAACTGGTTCCACAGGAAACAGTCCTCAGAAGAGGAGAAAAGGCCACACGCCGATCCCATATCAACACGGCACTAAGACAGGGAAAACAACGAAGCACACACAGTGACTAGTTGTCCAGTCTGAGAAATAAGCGAATTAGCTGTGTAACATATTTGGCTTCATTTAGACAGACTGAAATATCCAAACATCCTCAAGGCAAAGATGGAAAATGTAACTTCCTGTGTGTAACTTGTTCTTCGCTCAGCCTTCCATCCAACCTGAGCTCCCAATGAATAATTCAATGTCTAAATGGTCAGAGGGAAACATTTGAAGGGAAATTTCAGTGTTTGGATTTACAGTATTGTCAGGCGCACAAGATCAGACATCTGTTTCATTGTGATGTCAGAAAGTTGTTATGCCTGAAGGAAAGGATTCTTGGAGTGCCCGTAAGGTGCTTTGGTTCACATTTTAAACTGCAGTTTTGTTTTTTTTAATCTGTAACTGTAGCTCCACTTCAGATTTCAATGGTTTCTTCAAGGGTTCCTGTTTTATTCTGCGAACAGAAGGACAAATCAGCAAAAATAATCTTAAAACACATTACAATCAAAATCAGAAAATATTTGTGGGGTTTTGACTGTTTAGGGGAAACAATTGTTTCAACTAAACTGTGTGGTCCTGTTCCACTTCCACTCATATAGATAAAAAAAAAGCTGCTCCTGCCACATAAACCTGTTTTCCATTGTTAGTTAAAAATCTTTCTGTAGATGAGATAAGCATTTTAGCTTGCCTGATGCAGACTTTTTTTTTATTGTTACAAGGTACAGACGTCTCTGGTGTGTCCTCAGACAATCTTCTGTAATCATTCTCTAGACAATTTTTATGTCCTTAAGGGTGTATATGTTTTGGTCTCATTTTATGACTGCTTTGACATGTGCACAGCAGCAACAGCAGTAAAGCAAGTTTTAAAATATATAATGTTTGGGTAGATTGGTACAGAAAATGGACACTTTGGGCTTTTTTTATAATATGTTTTTGTAACTCTGCAGTCCGGTTTGTTTGTGTTTTCAGCACGATGTTAAAGTCAGGTCTCTGCATCTGGAGGGTCAATCAGGTGACAGTGAACATGTTCAGAGGGTCATCTTAGCAGGATGTGAATCAGTCATGCGTTTGTGGATTTGTAGACGTGTTGTTTACAGAATTAAGGGATTTTTTGTGATTTTTATAAAACATGTAGGCAATTTTCTCCCAGCCTTCTAAATACAAATGAGTCAGTTGATCTGTTTGTGCAGCATTTTAGCTCATTTTTTCAGCCTTTGAACAGTTGTTTTAAAATAAGTAGTTGCAGCTTTACAAAACTTTCTACTTAACTATTGCTTATAGCTAACTTGTTCAACTATACTCGTAACTTAAAATGTAAGCACAAGCTTTAGTTATTTAGGTTTTTCCTGAACATCTTTTTACACTGTAAGATCTATTCCTCAGCCTTTCTTTTTTATCCTGTGACAATATAAAGGAAATATTTGATATCAAGAACCTCTGGTTGAAGTGTCGCTGTTTTATCAGCTATGAATTGAATACCTATTTGTTTTTCCCCTCTGTGCCCTCAGAGTATCTTTATTCAAGTGTGTATTCAATGAGCCTGACCCAGATTCAACCCTGGCAGTGGCTGTAATATTGTTTGCAAGATTCTAAATGCTTTCATGTTTGCTTTATGGAGAAATAAAAGAACGGTTGAGCAATCTAGGAAAGGTAAAGAAAGAAATGCTGACTCAAAACCTTTTTGAAGTCGTCTCGTGGCACGTTGTTTTTGTTTTTTCAGCTTCACGGGTCGTCAGTTCCCTTTTTGAAGTGATGTAGTGTCTCAGGTTTTATGTGTTCTGTGAGAACTGAGCCGTTTGTGTTACTCGAACTGGTCGCAGTGTTTAGTATGCTGACCACATCTTGACCAATTTTCTGCCTGTCAGTGAAAATCTTGAGACTCAAGGTCAAGTCATGAAACGGAAACGAATACACCTGGACGTGAGGTGAATACCCCACCACCTCTAACGTGATTCTCTTCGTGTTCGTTTTCTGTTTCAGTGCGGGGCTTTGAGACGGAGGAACAGTTCGAGAACTACGTGAAAAATGACACCACGTCAGACAACATGCTAGCTGCTGTGGTGTTTGAGCACCCCTTCACTCATCATGATGAACCTCTGCCCCTGAAGGTAAAAGGCAGTGAACACCCTGTCACACAGTGTGGAAGGTGTTGAGTTTCTGCGTCTAAACACAAGGGACCGAATTCCTTTCCTCATCTCAAGTGAGGGAATAAACCAGCAATACCAGTTTAGGCACTCCTGTTTAATGCCTCAAATCATGTGGGTTTGCTTGTTTAGAACCTCCAGTCTAACCTGAAGGAAAAGTTTTAACTGTTAGCTTTTATGAGAATTACAGTTGAGGTGAAGCTTGTTTTCCTGCGAACACGCGCAACACACAGAGACAGGCCCAGACATTATTGCCTGTCTTCACTCATCCAGGGGCAAACTGCCCCAGACAACATACTTTCTGTGGTCCTTGTGCCACTCAAACCCTTCCATCTATACAAGATGGCAATTTACAGAGCTGATGTGGTCCTGTTGGCTTCTTGAGTGGAAACCTCCAGCAGGCACTCGAGTGGTTTGCAGCCAAGTGTGAAGAAGCTGGGATGAAGATCAGCACCTCCAAGTCTGAGGCGAAGTTGCTTTTTAGCAGTGGAAAGCAAATATTTGCATCAGTGTATCACTCACAGATGTGTAAAACTTGATTGTTTCTCCTAAATATGAATAATCAAGCTATACATTAATGACTTGGTGTGACAAACTTTGAAGAAGTAACTACAGTTTTTTTTTTCTAAAGTTTATTCAGTGATGGTCACTTTGAATCGAAAATTAAAAATTCATTCAAAAGCAAAGTGTATTTAAAATTCTCTCCACTTCTTTCAACTTTGCTTGGCTTTGCTCTGATCTACAGGTGAGCTACCACCTTCGCTTCTCCTTCACGCCACGCAACGCTCCAGGCAAAGAGAAGTCCGAGCTGAATCCGAACAATGACTTCGACTGGCACACACTCAGCCTCTTTCCCCTGTTTCAGCTGCCGGGTCCGAGGGAGCAGTACGACAGGGATGGCGGCACACCAGGTGAGAACTTCTTTCTTCTTCTTTAAGGTGTCCAATATCCTGAACTATTGATTTCATAATTTTTGTATGATAAATATTTCTTAAAATAGAAACTGATTTAAAAAAAAAACACTCAGACTGACTATTTCTCCAGTGACAGCCCTCTCTTGAGCTGTGTTCCCATGGCAACCACACCCCTGCACATCTTTGGCATTATGGGTGTTTTTTGGCAGGGTACAATGTGCTGTGACATCATTAGTGGGTAATATGTGAGGTGTCAAAAACTGATCAGGAAGCATCTGCTGCTCATGACTTTTTTTTACTTTTTTCGTTTGATTTGTCGTATGACCATAAAATCTGCACTAGATGCGGCGCTGCTCTGCTTCACCTGAACATGACCAAACCTTTTGTTTTGGGTTATGTTTGTGTTTAGAAAAAAAAAGCTTAAACATATGCTTGCAACGTTTGATCTAGATTTGTAATGAAAAATAAGTTCTAAAATCTTTTTTTTTTTTTTTTTTTTAAAGGTTATAACCGAGAGGGGTTTCTGGCCGTCCAGCACGCAGTGGACCGAGCCATCATGCTCGCCTACAACAAAACTGCTGCTAATCATCTGTTTGGAAAGACCCAAGTGGTCCTGTCCCGGTTTCCTTACCCCCCTTTCATATATGATGTTTTCATCCTGGCCATTCAGAACCAGCTGCCTCTCCTCCTGGTCCTCAGCTTCACCTATACCTCCCTCAACATAGCGCGAGCTGTGGTGCAGGAGAAGGAACGCAAGCTCAAGGTGTGTTTATGAGCCCCTGTGTCAGAGTGGAGCCGAATGAGACGTTCAGCTGTTTGACAAATATTTCTGCTTTTTTTGTGCATTTCAGGAGTACATGAGGATGATGGGCCTCAGTAACTGGCTCCATTGGAGCGCTTGGTTCCTGATGTTCTTCCTCTTCCTTTCCATTTCAGTATTTTTTGTCACTCTGCTCCTCTGTATCAAGGTGAGTTGATGGTAGCTTGGGACTGATTTTTTGCATATTTAAATATTAAAGTAACATGAGTCCTTTATATTCAGTTGTATGTTTTGTTATATAAAAAAAAAAAATTAATTAAATTCTATTTTTATTGACAAAAAATATTGCCAACCCAATTTAAGATGGGTTTGCTAACTGACTTTTGCTACAATTCAGTAACTTTTACAAATATTGTGCTAAAATCTGATGTGGTAGTAGCTGAGAGTCATTCACAACACATACTCTGAGTGGGAAATGTCGTGATATCCCATGAGACTGAGCATAACATTATTTTCAAGGTTTGTCCTTAATGGCTACAACGTCGTCATTTGTTAAAACAAGACGATCAGTTTATGTTTCTGGAATTAAAGGTGTCAAGTAATTTGCATTTCTTCAAGAAGTGCTATCCCCTTACTTGTTTTTGTAAAGCTTCAGATTTTTTTTTCTTCAGATTGACAGTTTCTTGGAACGACAACAGCGTTTCCTTCACTCGCTTGTCACAGAGACCTTTTTTTTTTATACGCACGTGTTAAATTCAGTAGTTGAAAGTGACAGAGCACTTCCTGAGCCCCTGCTGCAGGTTGGAGAGTGGGTTTGTGCAGCTGTGGCATTTAAGTGATCTGGAGGAAGTTAAAAGACAGGCAAGATAGGCAGCTGTCAGTCACAGAACAACTCAACACAATAAATGTGATTAATAAAATATGAATAACATCGTCTTTGCCAATTTATTTCACTGTAGTTGCATTCTAAAGCACTCAGAAGACATCCCCACCTCCGTCCACTGCCACACATCACCGTGGGAAGGTGCTAGATCGGTGGATTTCTTTTGCAGATGCCCACATTTTGCTGTTGAAGCCTGAATGCGTAGAGGAACTTTTATAGGTGTCACATTTGCTGCTTGAAATTCCCTTATCTGGCCAAAGACTGCAGCTCAATAAGATATCTTTAATACATGCTGTTTTTATTAAGGAATGTTTATTTTAATGTCCATTTTGATGCACTTGATTGTTTCCATTTTATACTTCTATCTAAATTAAACATATTGAAAGAAAATATTGTCCTTTCTGTATCCCTACTTGCATTTTAGTGCACTTTTTTAACTGCTGGTACTGTTACTTAGTAAGTTTTGTTTTTTCTTGAGGAGTTTGTACTTGTGCGTTTTGTGTTTTTTCCTCACTTTTTTATATTTAAAGGAACTAGTCAAGCAAAGACACTGAATACTTTGTTAGCCACTGTCTGAATGTGATCAATCAGAATGTAAGTGTATAACTAAAATCCCTGTGCCGTTGTAGGTGAGCCCTAACGGAGCGGTGCTGACCCGCAGTGACCCCACGCTGGTCTTCGTCTTCCTGCTCGTCTTCACTGTGGCCACCATCAGCTTCAGCTTCATGATCAGTGCCTTCTTCTCCAAAGGTGGGTGGTTCTGCCTGACTGCTTCTTTCTTTAACCTATTTTTGTCTGTCAGTCTGTTTCTTTGTGTCATTTGTTCAGGCAACTTTGCTTAAATGTGCAGTTTATGCAACAACTTGTGGTCTCTTAAATTAAAAAAAAGGTCAGTAGCTCTAAGGACAGTTCCAATTATACTAAGAACGAAATGTCTAAGTATCTACATTTTGGTGCCTGTGTTGTGCCATTTCTTAATGATAAGAAAAGTTTTGTTCACTGTAAAATAAGCAAATCTCTTGTAACTCAGGACACCTCTTCACTTGTTTAAAATCTAAACACTGTTCAGCCTGGACAACCGCAGCAATAAAGAAAACAATCTAAACCTCTTTCTTTCTTTCTTTCTTCTCCCACCCGTTTTCTCTTTCACTCAGTCAGAGCTCCTCTTTCAAAACAAAAGCCTTCCCCTTTCACTTCTCTCTAACAAAGCAGCTCAGATTGCAAATACTTGTCAGACTAATTTTTGTAGCTTCTTGCAAAGCAGTTGTCTGAAAGCGGGTCGTTGCTCTGCAATTACTCAGTATTCCTAAAAATATAATAATTTCATTTAAATGGTTAGTATTAAATCACGAGATTCTTTTGTCAACAAAGACAATGTTATTGGATAAAAGTCCTAAAAGGCTTCAGATCTGTTGTTTAGTTTTTGGTGACAAATGTTAAAAAGAACTGTCTTGATTTTAGGTTCTTTGGGAAAAGAGTTCTAAAATATAAAGCTAGAACTAGAACATTTAGTATAAATGCTGACTGTAGAATGACTTTGCTGAAAGCTGCTGAAGATACTGAAACTGAGTTGAAGCTAAAAAAAAAAGCTAAAAGTAGCAAAACTTAACTAAAGGCTAAACAACATGGACGAGCATTGACATTGTATTGTATTTTATATAGCAAAGGTTTTTCAAGGGTTTTGCTTTTAAATGTTGATTAATAGATGGAAAAGGAAAATGGAGAAAAGTGAGAAACCAACAAAAAGGCTCCTTCTGTGACCTCCTTTTGCCATTTTTGAACCTAAGACAAGCTTTTTCCCCCCTTGTTGTGTTTGCTGCTGTCTGGACAGTCTTGCCCACCCACTGATGTACTTATTAGGAACAGATAATGGCTCTTGGATCAATGCATGTTCCAAGCAGGCTCAAAATGTCACGTTGACTCCAACGAGTGGTCTGTGAAGAGTTCTTGTCGTCGTTCTTGGAACTAAAAGCAAATCGACCCTAAAAGCCTGTCATTCTATTCACACTACCTAACTTTCTGCTCCTTTGTCCTTCATACTGTCTCTTTAAATAATCAGAGAAACGGGCTCAGAAAAACTCAACAAACATGTTTGTGCAAGTCTACAGATAGCTGTGTGTGTTGGAGCTTATCAGCCAACAATCTGCGCCTCTGACAACAAAATGTTCAGTCCTTTTTTTGATTAAATTCCTTCATTTTTGATACACTGATTGTGTCTTTTTCTAATGTTAGCCAACGTGGCGGCGGCAGCGGGCGGCTTCATCTACTTCTTCAGCTACCTGCCTTATTTGTTCCTGTGGCCTCGTTATGACTTGCTGACCCATGCTCAAAAGGTGTCAGCCTGCCTTATCTCCAATGTTGGCATGGCCATGGGAGCACAGCTTATAGGAATGTTTGAGGGCAAAGGTGAGACTGAAGTTTGTGATCAAACTATGGTCCATAAAGGTGGCATTATTATTTTTTATTTACATCTCAGTCACTTGTGTTTTAAATGTATTTTTTCCCATCAATATCTTCCTCTTCAGGTACAGGAATCCAGTGGTCTAACCTGTTTCAGTCTGTGACGGTGGATGATGATTTCTCCATGGGCCACGTTCTGTGCTTGCTGCTGTTTGACTCTGTGCTTTATGGGCTCGTGGCCTGGTACATGGAGGCGGTTTTTCCTGGGGAGTACGGAGTGCCTCTACCCTCTTACTTCTTTTTACTGGTATGCATTGAAATGAGCTGCTCACTGGGAATATAAACGTCATAAAAGAGACACATTTTTTACTTGTAATTTAGTTTGTCCATTTTAGTGTCAGTTTATGTGTAAGTCGCACGCAAGCAGAATATTCCCTAGATTGGGTCTAGTACTCTCTGTCAAACATTGTGGTATGTTTCTGATATAACCAAGGCCAATATTTCCTTCAAGACTAAACTGCCTTAAAGGGGCCTTGTATGTTGAGCTGACAATCAGCAGTTAGGAATGTCTGAAGTAAACATCCATCTCGCAGACCTCATTGAGGCTTGTTGGACCCTGCTGGGTCAACGCTTTGAGTTGGTGTTGGGTTTGTCACAGAGGAATTGCTGTGATTGGCTCTTTAGGGACATGAAGGAAGTCTAGTAAGTTAATGTGACATTACCTTTTGTAATTTGTGGTGTGTGAAGCTTATGTGTTTTATTAAAATGTACACATGAGGTGTGTTTGTTTGAACTGAGACAAGTTTGGGTCCAAATACATTAAAACACAGCCAGCAAAGCCAGAACTATGTTAGATAACCTATTATATAACATTGATTCTATATTGTTGATAACTGCAGAAGTTCTGGCCTGTTGCAGAGGCAAAGTGGACGTTGGAGTTCATAGTTGGTGGTCATCTTTGCAGTGTGTTTAAGTGCTGTTCCTTTCTCTCTGCACTGGCGTTGTGTGAATACAGAACACAGGGGCCTACAACAGCTGCAACTCTTGACATCAATTTGGTTTATATGAGCCCCAAAACACATGTGCTCTCAGTGAAAGTGGCTCTGATACAGAAGGTGTGGAGGAGGCTTTTGAAACAGGAGGTCCAAACATATCGGCCAGGGGAAGTCTTCAGGTTCAGCCAGTTAGAATAACAGGAAACGTCTGGGTCTCTCCAGCCAACTCAAATACGGTTTATCTTTACAACAACTTTGTTCGATCACGAAATGGTGTTCCTTAACACATACACACACATTCTTACACAAAAAGTAAACTTATGCTAATCTGTTTCCCACTGGTCAGGAATTCAAGAGACTGCCAGCAGGGTGGGGTTTAGATGCTGACGCACTTCAGTCTGCAGCCATTGTGTGTGTGTGTGTGTGGATAATGCTTCTATAGCACCAAAAAGGGAAACTTGACTTTGGTTCTTAGGAAGTGCAGCAAAGGAGGGTTTGGTCAGGAAACAATTCCTTCTAGTGTACGTTTACAACAATAAAAATGTCCCTCTGCTTCCCTTGATTGACCTACAATCAACTAGGTTCACTGATAAGTTACTATGCCATACCTTCACAATGTATGATTATCTTTGGATTCGTGATTTGTGAAATGTGAGATTTATTACATCGTATTGTTTTTCAATTCTCAAATTTGCAGCCTTCATATTGGTGCAGCACTCCTCGTATGGCTTTGGTAAATGAGAAGGAGGAAGAGGAGGATGCAGAAAAGGCTCTGAAAGGAGAGTTTATAGAGGAGGAGCCTGCTGGACTCGTCTCTGGAATTAAGATTAAACACCTCACAAAGGTGAGTAGCGTAACACTGTTTTGTTTTAGCATGCCCAGTTAAGTACAGCATGGTCTGGGTTCCAACTATCCAAAAGTGATGATTACACAGGTTTTTTGTTTGTTTTTTGACAGGAGTTTAAAGTAGGCAACAAGACACGACATGCTGTGAAAGATCTGACGCTGAACATGTTTGAGGGACAAATCACAGTGGTGCTAGGACACAATGGTGCTGGAAAGACCACAACACTGTCCATGCTTACAGGTTACCAGTTCAACCATAAATGCAAGCAAGCATTTGTTAACTATGTCCCAAAAAATTATATTAACCAACTTGCTTTGACTTTTCAGGTCTGTTTCCCCCCACAAGTGGGAGAGCCTACATCAACGGGTACGACATCTGTCAGGACATGGCTCTGATTCGACGCAGTCTGGGTCTCTGTCCACAACATGACGTACTCTTTGATAACCTCACAGTGAGAGAACACCTGCTCTTCTATGCACAGGTATTACCAGCAGTATTATCCACTAACCTATAAGGAAAACGTAAACACGCAGTTTGCACTGCATAAACAATAATTTAGCCTGAAAAGATTCTGAATTTAATGTTTTAGTTTACATTTTTCACACCAAAATGCATCAGCTTGAATTCTTGTACACATGCATTTCTTTGATAACCACCTCATAATAATTTGTGATTAACTGATAAAAATATTGGGGATAATAGGCACATATTACATGCAAAGGCATAGAAAAAGCTTCCAGGAACTCACCATTTTCCAAAAGCATCATATTCCAGACCTGGTGCCCATTCAGTCCTTAATCCAAGATGTCAGTTGCTTAGTTAACAAAGCCAAAAACACAACTATGCAGGCTGAAGGAGGGTACTGGGAAAGGCTTTATGAACTGAAAATCTTCTCCCAAACTTGCTTCCAGTTTCTAGAAGGTATCTTTTTTCCAAGTTTGAAGGACTTTCAGTCTTTCAGTAAATATATTCTCTGGCTCCATCATCCAAGTAGACTTCTGCTTGGCCTACTAACAGACCTAATGGCTGCTGAAAACTTGTCAAACCATCTGTGGTGTGACATGCACAGTGAAGATGGACAATCTATCTGTTTGAAAAGGATGTAGGAGTAGGTGGCAGCTGCCTCTATAAAAAGTTAAAAATAGCTTTATGGATGCAGTTAACATGGTGGAGTTTA
Organism: Kryptolebias marmoratus; assembly: GCF_001649575.2. Taxonomy (NCBI): domain Eukaryota; kingdom Metazoa; phylum Chordata; class Actinopteri; order Cyprinodontiformes; family Rivulidae; genus Kryptolebias; species Kryptolebias marmoratus. The sequence continues at coordinate 10,171,201 of NC_051441.1, read as the reverse complement.
AGGAGGTTAAGTGGCTGTATCTGTTATTGGACATTTTAAAAATTCCCCCTCAATAAAGTGAACAATCTGCCCATTTGTTTTTATGCTTAATTTTTAATTAAGGCAGTTATTTTTGCATATTTTTTACATTTAAAATTAACATTAAAGGGAAACACAAAAATCCACAACTGCACATATTTGTGAATAGTTTGAATCTGCCCTGCTTTTTTTCTCAGTCCAGGTTAATAATGTTTTCTTTGGTTTTCTTATAAAAGACACCTTTACCCTCTTTTGAATCACTGTAATATAAAATTGATGCTGATGGAATAAGTGAGAGTATTGTATTCTTGTACTCAGCATGTTAATCATCTCTTCATTCAGCTAAAAGGCTACCCCAAAGAAAATATCCCAGATGAGGTGGATCGAATCATCCGCATCCTGAACCTTGAAGACAAGCGACAGGCTCGCTCCAAGACCCTCTCCGGCGGCATGAAGAGAAAGCTTTCTATTGGTATTGCCCTCATTGGTGACTGTAAGGTAAGAAACTTCAAAAGCATTACTTGTTGCCATTTTTTTCCCTTACCTACATTTATTTCTCATTTTCGGTTTCTTCTCATCTCCAGGTTGTCATGTTAGATGAGCCCACATCAGGTATGGATCCATCAGCACGACGTGCCACCTGGGACCTGCTGCAGGGAGAAAAGCGAGGTCGCACCATCCTGCTCACCACTCACTTTATGGACGAGGCCGACTTGCTTGGCGATCGTATCGCCATCATGGCGGGAGGAGAGCTGCAGTGTTGCGGGTCGCCACTCTTCCTTAAGAACAAATATGGTAAGTGAAGAGGAAGATGGATTTGTGTGGATTGTGGATTGATTTAGTTGAATCGCAAAGGAAAAAGTGCAATTTACAATATCTAGTAAAAACAAAAAAAGGTTAACTATTTAAGGTAACATTTTATAACTACACTATACATTGATAGAGGATTATGCTGAGGATTATGCCACACAAATCCTCAGGTGGGCACTGGTAAGACATCGGTGAGCCCTGTGGCACAGGCGCAAATTTGGATGGTACCAGCTCCAAGGTTGAGAGACCATCTAAGACAAGCGAGATCAATGGTGGGGACTCCAGCTGGCGTAGTTTTTCTCCCAATGCTAGAATGTTGCGATTTGGAAGTGGTCCTACAAACACATGAGTGACATAATCACAATAAGTTTTGACAAAGGAAACATAGGCATAAAAACATTAAACCAACAGTTATACCTGTGTAAGCTCTGTAAAGTGTGGAGTGCAGGCATCTTTTCCCCACAGTTTTGGGCTTTCGCACCACCACCTTGCTGGCAGGTTCAGGATGGATCCCCTTACAAGAAAAATATGTCAAATGAACAAAAAAATACATAAATAAAGGTTAAAGGACAGGTGATGGAATTTGGTAGGACACAGTGGGACAGATTTGTGCGAGTTAAGATTTGTACTTAACTCATGAATGCTACTAATTGATACTCGTTGAGCCTGCATTTTATTTCATTACCTACAAAAATAAACTATTCCAAAATATCTATGAGAGAAAAAAATGTATTTCACACAAGTAATATTGAGATGACAAATTTCGCATGGGACTAATATTATACTGGTGAGAAAGGAGCCTAAATGGCTCTGCAGCACGGTCAAAAGAGGAATAGGTGGCCACCATAGCTATATTGTTGTTATGATAAATGTTATAATGATATATAAATGATATAACAGAAAAAAAATGTGATCCACTCTCCTTTTATTTATTTTTTTACCTGTGTTCTTGGTCTGTGCCATCTTTGTACATCACTCGTGCAGGCCAGTGCAGGAGGAACAGCTGGAAGCTGGAGCTGGGAGTAGTGTGCAGTCTGGTAAAGAAGTGCAACTACATGATTGCAAA
>NC_051441.1:10163056-10167467 GCF_001649575.2 Kryptolebias marmoratus | reverse complement strand
GTGTGTGTGTGCGAGTAGTCGGGACAGTGTGTGTGCGAGAAAGGTAACATTCGTGTGTGTGTGCCAGAAGTCGGGACAGCGTGTGTGTGCGAGAAAGATAAAATTTGTATGCGTGTGTGGCATTTTAGTAGTGTGTATACACAATTTGAATATTTTTTGAGTGTGCGTGAGGGTTTTTTTTGAATGTGCGTGAATATTTTTTGAGTTTGCGTGAGTTTTTTGTAGTGTGTGAGAGACAAAACGTACATTTTGTCCTAAACGGCCCCTCACAGAAATGACACAAATATATAAACTTTGTTTTTTTTAAAGGAACATTCCACTTTTATTTTGTTTTTGCAGCTTTAGTTTCCTCCACTTTGTATTTCTATTTATTTATATTAGTAGAAGTTCTACCTTCTTTTATTTGGGAACATCACAACTAAAAACGTTCATGTTAGATTAATTGGCAACTCTAAATTGTCCCCAGGTGTGAGAGAGAGTGTGAATGCTTGTTGCGACAATCTAGGAAACTGAAATCCAAATGGTGTTATCGTCCCAAACTCCTGACGCAGGTCTGTCTCTTTTCCTCCTCCCTTCAGGTGCTGGCTACCACATGGTGATAGTAAAGGACGCGCTTTGCAACGTGTCCGAGATCACCCGCCTTGTTCACATGTATGTTCCCAACGCCACACTGGAGAGCAGCGCTGGAGCCGAGCTCTCGTATATTCTGCCCAAAGAAAGCACGGGCAGGTGAGTTTATGTGGCTCTGGATCATTCCTAATAAAACACCTACCATTACACAGCGTGAAGTGGCCTGATGGTTCCAGCGAGTGTGGTTAGGCTCACACTGGCTGAAATCACTGGCTAAATGATAATTACTCTGAACTGTTTGAAAGAAGGTCAGAAATTGTTTGGCTGTCTAAATATGGATATGTAAATTTGAGTAATAACACAAGACCACTTTTCCTTTCATGATGATATGAATCTCATGAATACAAATCAAAAAAAGGCTTTCACTGCAGCTCTTTCAGTGAGATTAGTGCACAGTAATTGGAGTCATTGTGGAAAAAGTATCATAATTGATCATCTCTTTCTTTTTGTCATCATTTGAAATGATATTACCCTCTGCGTTTTTAGCTAGTTGCCCAATTATTTTTATTTTGACATATTTTGATTTATAATTAGAAATGGTATTAAAACTAGAAACACTGCATTTTCTGTGAAATGCAGAATGACATGACTAAAGAAGTGAAAACTGATTTGTTAGAGTTAAAACAAGCAGCACAGAGGACAAAATGAGCTAAACAAAGGCTAAAATGACCAAAACAGAGGCAGGAACGAACAGAACACAGGCTTAAGTAAAAGCAGAAGTTAAAAGCTAAAAGGAGAAGAACAGTAGATAAAATAGGCAAAATGGTACCTAAAATTAGTCAAACAAATCCTTAAGCTATAATTTCAGAACAAATGTTAAACTTAAACAAAACTGAAGTTAAATTCTGCCAAAAAGATGCTAAAATTACCTAAAAGCTAAAAGTAGCACAACAGTAGCTAAAAGTAGAACTAGTATGTTGAAGCAGAATTTTAAAAGACTGGAAGAAATCTTAATGCATTTTTATGGAAATTTAATTTGATTTAAAGTTTGAATATTTGAAAAGCATAAAAGTTGCAAATAACAAAAGTCCTATCACACTATTCCTGATTGGGATGGACGTTTTGATATATGAATCATTAAAACAGCACAGACGTATGCAGAAGTAGTTTGAATGCAAAACACGTCCAGAAGAAACAAAAAGCAGGAGCAGCATTTTGAATTCTGACTCGTCAGTCACACAGATGTATCCACATTTTCCCTGCAGATTTGAGTTGCTGTTTGCTGAGCTGGAGATGAACAAAGAGAAGCTGGGCATTGCCAGCTATGGAGCCTCAGTGACCACCATGGAGGAGGTTTTCCTCAGGTCAGACTTTGAATTTGTTCTGCATCTGTAGGATGCGATTCTGGAAGTAATGCTCCCACATTTAGCTACATTCTCAGTTTGCGCAGTAATTTTCTGCCACGGATGATGGAAATCCCTGCAATGTACTCCATTTTAATGGAAATTTGATTACACTAGAAAATGGGTTCTGTAGACACTAAATAGTTTACATTGAAACCTGCTAAATTTGCTCTTTAGATTCAGAAAGAATGACAATTATTTATAGCATTATTTTTTTCTTTGTCAGAACAATGTTAATAAATAAAGCTTGATCTGTTTTTCTCTAATATTTGCTCATAAAACTGAGCTCCAGCTTCACTTTCTGCTCTTGATTCATGTATCTGTGGCAACGGGCACAACTGCTGCCGCTGCAGAAGACTAACGCTGCATGCCACTTCAGCTGGCCTCAGTTTAAATGTTAAAATTAGTGCTCTCAGGGTCTCATTATTTACAAGTCACAACTGTGAGAACAGCAGTGTGTTCTGGTCATTTACACAGTACAACAAAACAGAACACCGAGACAAGTTGGGATCAATCATCCTTTTGTTTGTCCGTGTGTTGCAGCCGAGTGCAGAGGCTCATCAGGTGTACTATCACACTGCTGCCTATTTTTCACCTCAGACAACACTAGCAATACATTGTGTATTGATTTCATACAAATTTAAAAACAAAATGTCACAACTTTAAACTAAAATGAAAATCAGCAAAGACATGAAACTTCGTGCTGTCATAATGTTTGCAATTAAATGTAAGAAAAATTTTGTTTTCCCATTTTTCAATATTTAATTGTGCATCTTGAAAGAATACAAAAGCTAACCTGGTGAAAAAGATGGACAAAGCTGCTCTGTAAGCTCACAAAAGCACTTTGTACCTGACAAGATGAGAATGTGTTATATCTGGATTTGGTCTGCTGTGCAAATGGCTTTCTTTCAATAAAAATTGAATTCTAAGGCTCAGAAAGAGTTTTTTTTTACCTTACTGAGCTTTTGGAAGTAGGAAAAAAACATTAAAAAATTGGCAGGCAGTAACCCTATAAATTTCATTTTATGAAGTTTAAAGAGTTTTGTCTGTATCTTCGTTTTAGAAAACAATTTTCAAAGTAATATTTGTTTTTAGTGCGATTTAAACCCATTGTTAAGAATTATTTCCATTTTGTTGCCTGATGATTGATTTGTGTTTGCAGAGTTGGAAAGCTGGTGGACTCTAGTTTAGACATTCAGGCTATCCAGCTGCCGGCCCTACAGTACCAGCATGAGAGGCGCTCTCATGACTGGATCATGGATGATGCCAGCAGCGTCAGCGCCCTGACCGATGTCACTGACTTCACAGACAGCGGCACGCTCATCTCAGAGGACGGCTCCAACATTAAGCTGAACACCGGAGTAAGACTGTAGGCACAAATCGTGGCTTACACTGAGGCCTGTCTATGACTTAACCAGCTCTGTTTGTATGTTTTCCTCTGCCAGGTGAGACTACACCTGCAGCAGTTCTATGCTATGTTTCTGAAGAGGGCGCTGTACAGCTGGAGAAACTGGAAGGTGATGGTGGCTCAGTTCCTGGTCCCTTTGATCTTCACCGTCGTGGCCTTAGTCGTGGCACAAACCCTTCCCGATCACCAGAATGCTCCTCTGTTGGAGCTGGCCCTCAGGCGTTATGGTCCCACCAGGGTCCCCGTGGCTGTGCAGCCTGGGGCGGGTCCCCTTTCTTCTGACCTCGCAAATGTTTACGCTTCCCAGCTCTCAGCCCAGCTTGGTGAACTCGTCAACATCACAGGTAAGTATAATTAGAAAAGCAACAATTTGGCTTTAAAGTTTGATTCAGAGCATTTGTTTAAAGTGACCTTTATTTTTTTTATAAAGCTAGTTAAATCAACACAAAGATGCATTAAAAATTGCACAGATTCACAAAATTAATCATAACAGCCACAGAATGACTGAAATCAGAAAAAAAACCTCAAAACAACCAAAACATAGATTCAAAAGTTCTGACAACTAATATGACTCTTGGATTCACTCAGACACAAGTAATGATACAGACATTTACAAAGAGACTAAAAAGGGACAAAACAACAGCAGCAAAGAGACTCACAGTGACAGTAAGATGCAAAACGACTGCAAAGTTGAGATGCACCGATAATACATTTTTAAAAAACGAGTCTAGTACTTCTGAGTACTTCATAATACCAAGTACCAATATGAGTACTAATAAATGCCATTACTTTTCTTACAATTTGTAGAACTTCTAATTTTAAGAAACAGTAAGGCAATGAACAGATGTTCTGTCACTCACCTCTTTAAGACATTATCGACATCATTACTGGATTACTCCAAACCTAAGGACTGGGAGATTTTCTCACTTTTATTTTACCTTACTTTTCTTCACCTCCAAGTTGAACTAGGGCAAAATGCCCCCGTTCGACCCCAAGGACATCAGCAGTATTCTACAAAGACTTCAGTTTT
>NC_051441.1:10144124-10162956 GCF_001649575.2 Kryptolebias marmoratus | reverse complement strand
GCTGTTTTTATTTTGTTTTTTAATTATGTAAAGCACCTTGAAATGCCTTGCTGCTGAAATGTGCTATACAAATAAAATTTGATTGATTGATTGATTTAGTTTGTAGCAGCACATTTGGAGAGACGGCAAAAAAGTCCCTGTTTCAAACTGTTAGGCTAACATTAGCTTCACATCCTCCTCAGAGTCAATCAACCACTGCATCCCTACTACAGTGATAACAGACTACCCAGACATGGATTCCAACAACAAATACAAAAAGAAAACAAAAAGGCACATACACAGAAAACTCTTACAAAGAAACAAAATGACTAAATAAATCAAACTGTAAAGAGACTACAAGCACCTACAAATAGACTCCAAATAACTCAAGTACAGGATGTGTACAAGCAGCTACGAAGAGACTTAATATGAGTCAGAGCAACAGAAATGAAACCTAAAACAGCTGGGAAAAAAAGCAACCAAAACCAAAATACAAAAAAATATACACAAAAGTCTAAAGATAGAAATGAGCACAGTTATAAAAACCTTTTACCGAGAGGTGTTAAATAATCAAATGACATCCGCAAACCAAACTTTTAAGAGTGAAAATAACCAGTTCGGTCCAGGTGGCTTTGTTCAGAGATGCAGGGGCTGCTTCAGGGCTTACAATCCTCGATTGGTTGTTCATTGACTGTGTCTTCTCTGTCTTTTATTGTTTAGACTTCATGGATTACGTCCTGACCCAGGCAGAGAGGGAAGGCGGCAGCTTTAACGAGCGCTGTGTGGTGGGGGCTGCCTTCCACGGCAGTTCTCAGTTTTCCGAAGCTACAGCCTACTTCAACAATCAGGGCTACCACACAATCGCCACGGCCCTCATGATGGTGGACAATGCTCTGTTCAAACATTTAGCTGGGCCTAACGCTTCCATAGAGACAAGCAATTATCCCATGCCACAAAATCCGTCTGAGGCTGCTCGGAGCCAGTTCATAGAGTGAGTCGGGAGGGGCGGGTGTTATTTGTTAATATGGAGAAACTAAAATGCTCTTAACTAATAAATATCAGGTTTTCAAAGAAAGGCAATCACTTTCCGAACAACATGACTAGAAATATATGGGCTTCTGTCTAAATTTGTGCATTTTTTTATTCGACTTGGTTTCTATATACGTGTATGTTTCTCTGCTTTTGTCATTTTGTCTCGTCTTTTTCTTGTTCCATTCGCAGGAGTAGAACAGGTTTTGCCATCGCCATCAACCTGATGTACGGCATGGCCTCACTTTCCAGCACATTCGCCTTGCTGCTTGTCACTGAGTCCGCCATCAAGTCCAAGCACGTGCAGAAGGTCAGCGGCGTCTACCTTTCAAACTTCTGGCTTTCGGCCCTGCTGTGGGACCTGGTGAACTTCATGCTGCCCTGCCTCCTCATGCTGGTCAGTATGACATGCAGCAACCGAATATACAAACACTTACCATTTGGTCTCCAAAACAGATTGGTTTGTTGCAGTTTAATTTATGGATTACACACGTTTGATGTCTAAATATGTTTTATTGTTTTTTTTAACTTCCAGGTGGTATTCCGGGCGTTTGGAGTCGGTGCTTTTGTTGAGAATAACCACCTTGTCGATGTGCTCCTGATACTTCTGCTCTACGGGTGGGCTGTCGTGCCTCTGATGTACCTGCTCAGCTTCCTGTTCTCCACCGCTGCCTCCGCTTACACACGCCTTACCATCTTCAATATAATTTCTGGCACTGCCACCTTTCTGGCGGTCACCATCATGATGATCCCAGGTGAGAAATGAGCCATCAACAGTGACTCATAATAACAGATTCTCAATCACAGAAGACAATGGCAGATGAGTCAACTGCTCCTTTTCATACAGCTGTTTCTGAAGAATTACTGCAATTTCTGACTAAAACAACAGAGGGAACGCTTAAATGAATGTTAAATTAGAGGGGAGGCTGTGAGATATCCCAAGGTGTGTTATCGCTCAGAGTGACTGCTGGGGGATGACTCTCAGCTGCTGCCACACAAATCTTTCTCTCCGTATATGTACAATTAGCTGGGTTACAGCTAATTTTGTGTTTGCTAAGGTATCTTAGCTGTAGCATCCATCTGGCATTGGGTTGACTTCAAATTACATCTCTAATTGATTCATTATTAGAATCAACACTCAACCCACAATGTAGATTATATTCCGTTGTGTGATCAGATAAATGTCTAGACCTTGAATATTTAATTTATTCTCCAGGCCTCACTGTTTCTTACTGAATACAATGTGTAATATTTATGTGTGGGAAGACAGTGAGGAATCGTGTTCAAGGAATTTGCACTTGGGTGATTTGTGGAGAGGAGTGGGATGTGTGAAGCTTCTCTGTGTGGAAAGGTAAGAATCCGCTGGTGTGATTTCAACAGATTAAGTGAAGATGTCTCCCCACATTACCGCGGGAAGAAGGCCAAAAAGCAAGGAAAAGATCACGCAGAGACCAAAAAACCAGTGTTTGGCATCTCTCTTTTACTGTTGTTTTGAAATTTCCTTTACAGAACTGAACCTGCAGGACTTGTCCCACTTGCTGGATAAAGTGTTCCTGATCTTCCCAAACTACTGCCTGGGCATGTCTGTCAGCCAGTTCTATCAGAACTACGAACTCATCAAATTTTGCACAGCAAGCCCCTTTAGTGTAATCATCTGCCAAGTATGGAGTAAGTACTGTCCCAACGCAGCACGAAGAAATCAAAATATATTTGTTTTTGTATAAAACAAGGAAAATACGCTTCATTGGTGGATTGTTTTCATTGCAAAGTGAAAACTAAAACCAAATCACTAATAAAACTCCTTTACTGTATTTTCACCTTGTTCTTACTTCTAATTGTTCTGTTTCCAGACATCACCTACCAGCCAAACTACTTCTCAATGTCCGAGCCTGGTATTGGACGCTTTCTCGTGTCCCTCTCAGTGCAGGGCGCCGTCTTCAATATTCTGCTGTTTGTTGTCGAGCTGCAGTGCATCCGCACTCTGCGACGACTCGTCACGTCGCTGGCCAGAAAACGCAAACAGGTAGAGGCTTTGAGAAAACATTAAAAAGACTTCTGTTCGACTTTTTTTTATTATTACAAAAAAAAAGGAATTAAAGCTTGCCTTGCCTTGCCTAAAAAGAAGGCATCTGTGTAATTAACTTTCTTCAGACTAAAGTGTTCCTGTAATGACAGCAGATACAGACGGGTTTTGTAAGACTTCAGAGAATTTAAGTCATGTTTTATTGCTGATTTTGTTTGTTATAAGGTTAGAAGGTCTGCCGACTAGTATCTGCAAATGAAATTAATGAAATATTGCCAAATATGTTTGATTATTTTCCCTAAAGAATATAAACAACATACCGGACTCCTTCCATTATATTTTTTAATCAAGCAGATAAAACAGCAAGCAGTATTTAAGACTGAACTTTTAAGCTCTATTCCCACCTCTTTAATTAATCAGCTATGAGATTTTATTTAAATAATTTTCTTGCCATTTAAAAAAATTCCAAATAAATTCTGTGAACTTGAAGGGTTGTGTCATTTTCTGTCATGTTTTCATCTCACAGTTTGGGTGGTTTTTGTGTCCAGTTGCCTCTCATACAGGACGCAGCGCTCCTTCCGGAGGACAGAGATGTAGCTGAAGAGAGGAAGAGGGTTTTGGAGTGCCAGCCGGTTGTTGAGTCCATGGTTGGAAGCCCTCTCGTTCTGCAGGAGCTGAGCAAGGTAGAAAGATACCTCAATGTTCAGGTTCACATGCGCTCCGAGATATGAAAATGTGGTCCAGACGTCCCGTTATCTGTTCCTTGCCAGGTGTACAGCAGCGGGCAGAATATTCTGGCTGTGGACAAGTTGTCTCTCGCTGTGGGGAAAGGGGAGTGTTTCGGCCTTTTAGGCTTCAATGGAGCAGGAAAAACCACAACGTTTAAGATGCTGACAGGTGATGAGACTGTCACGTCTGGTGATGCCTACATAGATGGATACAGCATCTTGAGGGACGTTAAGAAGGTAAAGAATGACCCCATAATTGACCACAAGAGTGTAGGTTTTGCTTTGAAATAACAAAATCTTGAATGTTGAGCTTGTCAGCACACTGAAATCTGACTGCAGCATTAATGTCGGGGTTTCAGGTACAGCAGCGTATAGGTTACTGTCCTCAGTTTGATGCTGTGCTGGACCACATGACAGGAAGAGAGACTCTGAGTATGTACGCCAGGCTCAGAGGTATACCAGAAAAGTATGTCTCTGGCTGTGTGGAGAACGTCCTGAGGTCGCTGCTGCTCGAGCCTCATGCTGATAAACTGGTTCGCAGCTACAGGTAGGTAGAACACGTTATTCTGTTACTCTGTTGTGTTGAGCAGACATTAATCTGAAATCTGAACATATGCAGTGGTGGAAACAAGCGGAAGCTGAGTGCAGGTATGGCTCTGATTGGTGGGCCTCCTGTCGTCTTCCTGGATGAACCTTCGACTGGGATGGACCCTGTGGCCAGGAGGCTGCTGTGGGACGCCGTTACTCGGACCCGGGAGTCTGGGAAAGCCGTAATCATCACTTCTCACAGGTGAGTTCTTTATAATAAACAGGATGTCCGCTGAAATTGGTTCGGTTTCATCATCATGATAAATAATAAAAACAAAAAGAAGAAAGGATTTGTACCATTCTTTGCTGTTCACTCACCAGCATGGAGGAGTGTGAAGCCTTGTGCACCAGGCTGGCGGTGATGGTCAACGGGCAGTTCAAGTGCCTCGGGAGTCCCCAACACCTGAAGAGCAAGTTTGGTAGTGGCTACACCCTGCTGGCTAAAGTGCACGTGGAGGCAGATTTAGAGGACAGTGATCTGCTGATGTTTAAAGACTTCATTGAAAGCACCTTCCCAGGTCTGGGCTGTCGTTATACCTTACAGTACAAAACGGGAAATTATAACTGTGGCTTTAAATAATTGAGTCAAACTGACGTCTGACTTTGAATTTTCTGCCGCAACAGGAAGCCAACTCAAGGATGAGCACCAGGGAATGGTTCACTATCATTTGACAGATAAAACACTAACCTGGGCACAGGTACACCAACTAATTTCATCATTAGACACTAACAGGTTATTTAACTGTGTGACAGGAAAACTTGGTTTTGCTTATGTGCTGACTTAGAGCTCCCTCTAGTGGGAAAAACAAAGCGATGTACTTTAAATTATCAATCCTCTTATTGTCATACTTTTATATTTTTGAGGTTAACAAACAAACATAAAATTATTCTACTAAAGCATTATGGGTAGATGTGGGTAAAAATAGGTGAAGACACAGCCAGTAAAAAAAAAAGCCTGGAAAACTGTTTCTGGCTTTGAAAAAAAAAAATATTACAAGATATTCTGGCTCCTTGGAATAAAATTATATTTAAAAAAATGATGTTTAAATTGGCATTCTTGCACAATTCTGTTTGACCATTCATTCTAGTCAAAATATAACCATTGATTTGAGTAAACACAGACATTAAACTTGTAAATCCTACTTTTAAATTGTATTTTTGAAATTACTTTGTAGATCAGATTTATATGCACGTTTTACTTTGGTAGAAAATATTACATTAAAATATTACTGGCACATTAAAACGTGGTGGTGCTGTGGGGCAAATCAAATTGCACACAAATCAAAAACAAAACAAAAGAAAGACAATATCCCCCCCCCCCCCCCAGATGTTTCGTTTAAAATAGTTGTGACTGGCGCATCAATGACATTGTTCAATATTCTTAAAATATTATAGAACATGATAAAAGTGGTTCTGAATGCAGAAGTGCATAAATAAGATTTTTAAATGTTCATTTCTACTTTAAAAATACTGAAATGGTGCAGGATAAATGTTGATTTCTGTCTATAAATTGTGATACTGTAACATAATATGTTTTGTTGCACTTTGTCATGTTTTGTTTTTCTCTTCCTCTCAGGTGTTTGGCACTTTGGAGGCGGCCAAGGAGAAATACCGCATCGAAGACTACTGCGTGAGCCAGATATCTCTGGAGCAAGTGTTCCTCAGCTTCGCTCAGTTCCAGCACTGTTCACAGACGTAGAGGAAGCAGACGGTACGAGGGCTCTGTCCGTTAGCCATTTTTCTGCTGTGCACACAGAAACCCTGTGTGAGAGGACAGCAGGCTGAGAACACAGGAGGGAGAAGTACTTTTTGTCTAACTTGAACACTTAGAATACACTAAATCACTGGTCCAGCTGCAAAATTCAGCATTTTTTTTGGTCTCTTTATCACCTTTGTGGGACTTTTATCATCCATTTGTGTTGTTTGTTGTTGTGTGAATTTAGGGATGCTGATGCTGACAGGGTAAAGGCATACGGAGGGTTGATCAAACCAAGTAATGAACTCTCACTTCTGCACCTTTTTTAGTGAAGTCCAACACGACATCCCTCCACCACTAGGCTGAACTGTACGTGACAGGGCCTGTGTGTTTGACTGTACAGATTGAGTTGTGTTTATTTATAATTTTATTTCACCAAGAATTTGTGCTTTATTACGATTTTGATCACAAGAAAAAGAACCACTCTTACTGACGATTGTGAACTTGTTTGTACACCTTTTAGCCTTATCTGACAAATGATTTTTTTATATATATATTCTTAAGAACCTCTTAACGTCGTTGTTTCCAGATGTGTTTTGTGACACATTCGTGCTACGGAAACTGTTTTTACACAATTCAAGGCGGATTAGAAAGGGTCGTTGATGAATGTTTGCGTAAAATACAGCTGACAAAAACGAGAACACTTTGAGGGCCGTCCCGAGCGAGGAGAAATCCTCAGAGCACTTTAAATCCGTCCTGACAGTTCGAACTTCTCTTTTTTTCACCTCTCGTGACGCACTGATTCGGTTTCGCTGCCAAAGAAGTCACAGCAGCAGCACGTGACGTCGTCCATGTCGGCCATTACAGTTTACATGTAAGCTGTTTAAGAAGGAAAAACTTAAAACAAGTGTGTGATGCAGGAGAGGATTCCGTTTTCGTCTTTGTGTTTTAGAGTTGCAGTGAGAATCATGTTTACTTTTATGTTCTACACCAGAGCTGTGACAGACACAAACCAAAACTTTTTGCTGAGCGTCTTTCAAGTAGAGGCGAATGTGGCATGTATTAAAAAGGTCCAATAAGTTATAGACAATAAACTTTACAATCTTCAGCACACAGTTAGCTGTGTTCTGAAAAAGAAGGATGGGTACTATATACTTTTATTTATTGTGTTTTTTTTACATTTTGCTGCACATTGAACCTCAGTTAAAAGCCTGCCCTGAACATTTAACCCTCCTGAAGCCTTCATAACTGAAGAGAGGAAAAGATGTCCTTGTAACTTTGAGTCCATTTGGCCACAGGAGGGTAAATCCTGAAGCGCTCTTTATTGCAGCATTTGTAAAAAGATGTATGTATTGTGTAGAAGTACTTAGAGCTAAATTTATTGGTTCTAAAAGCAGTTCCATGCATATTAATGAGAAATGTAGTCACAATCACTGGATTTCCACAAGAATCGAAACAAACTGATTACCTTTTTTTCTTTATAACATGCAAATAACATTCCTGCTCTGACCTAAAAAACCTAAAAAAGAAATCACTAAAGCGATGAATTTATGCTGTTAGGAAGCAAAACATTACTATTAGTAGCTGCTTTTTATGATTTACAGTGCTTCCTTGTAGTCATGAACTCTCATTGCAGATATGTTTGAGATCAACCTTTTTATTTTCGCTTTTATAACTTCTGTTCGTATGGTTGCACAATTCTTCCTCCATTATGTGTATGACCTGAAAAAAACTGAAAAGGTGTGCATTGCTAATGTTTGGGGATTATGTTCGTTCGAAAATATTGTTTGTCGCATTTTTTTAAAAAAAAAAGGGAATTCACATTACTGTAAATGTGTAACATACTGTACTGTGATGGAACAGAACCTGTTAAATCCGCCTGTATTGCTATTTTTAAATTAAATAAAGCTCTATGCAAATGGTAAAGAAAACCATCACATCTGGTCTCGTTTACCTTTGAAGATGTTGGCATTCAGGCGCAGCAGATGTAAATCTCTCCATCAGAATGTTTGCACCTTACAGAAAATGTTCATTTGAAAAATTGGCTTTGACTTAAATGTTATTATTTTCATTAACCAGTTAATTTAGGTCCTGTCAGCCTCCTTTTATTTGTTAAACAGAGTCCTTTCATGCCAGAGTTTAGGACTAAGATTATACTTGGTTGCAAAAAAACTTACAGATTTGTAGCCCTTTCGGTCAAACTTTGAAAATAATGTGTGTATTCTCATGTGATATGATGAGATGATTGGAGTATGTGTCGTAAATATCTCCCAGCTGCAACAACATCAAATTTCACCTCAGTATCTATAATATTTGCTCATTTTATACCATTTCTCTTTCCAACATTTAAAAAATGTTCTGGCAAAAAGAATAAGTAGTTGACTGTTTTAGCTGGTAATGTTAACATTGAACAGCATAAATTTATCTCCTATTCATATAAATATTTTTTTAACAGTTCTCCACATATTTTCTGTTGTTCATTTTCCAGGCAGCATGTGTTGTGTTAAAATCTGCATGGATGCCATCATAAAAACTAAAAATTTGCTGAGGTGGCAGATACAACCCATCCCACCACAGGGCCAGAATTCCGGCTGATAACAGTCTGTCTTTTGCCACAAATGCACTGTTGGTGAGTCTTTTAGTTTCAGACAAACCTGATCAGGAGGAAACAAAGTGGCTCTTTATTCTGCTTTGACCAGCTCAGCAAGAACCTGATTTACCTGAAGATAATGAAAACGACCTCAAACAGAAACATAAAGGAAAATAAAAACGTATGAAAATGTGATATTTTGTGTTCACTTCTGAAAAACACACATGACCAAAATGAGAGGCATCAAA
The DNA here is from genome assembly GCF_001649575.2 of Kryptolebias marmoratus. NCBI lineage: Eukaryota > Metazoa > Chordata > Actinopteri > Cyprinodontiformes > Rivulidae > Kryptolebias > Kryptolebias marmoratus. Next base: position 10,154,075 of record NC_051441.1, on the reverse strand, counting down.
AGTGCTGTTTATTGCTGTTGAGGGTTCTCTTCCAATACGTTTTACACAAAGCCATATAAATTGATTGTGTGCTCACTATAATTTGTGGTGCTGTGTCTTGCATTGAGTAAATGACCATTATCATCTGTTATTATATGTCAAAACACTCAGTATTGTTCACTGGTCTTTGACTGGGGATGAAGAAGCCATCACACACCACGTTTCCTTCCTCACTGATGACTGACAGCACACAGCTTGTGGGGTGATGGAGGGATGGTGAATCCAATAGCTGGTGTCAAATCCAGTTCATCTTCTGAGACTCCAGGCGGAGGGGTGAAATGAAAACGCTGAAGGAGCGAGGTGAAGAAGAGGAAGAGCTCCATCTTAGCTAAACTCTCCCCGAGGCACACCCTTCGACCTGAGAGAACAAAAACATCTCAGGAGTTGAAATCCAACCGTGTCCGGACAAGTGGGAACAACCTCGAACCTATATATATGAAAGCAGACAACTTAAAGCTGTTGTACCTGCAGAAAAAGGCAAGAAGGCACCTCTCTTGATGAATTTGCCCTCCTTATCCAAGAAATGGGAGGGGTTGAAAGTGTGAGGGCTCTCCCATTCACGCTCATCATGCAGGACAGACGTCAGAAGAGGAATCACAATCGTGTCCTGAAGGCAAAACAAGAGCAGATTTATCCCTTACAGCCTTTTCATGCAGTCAAAGGTAAGTTAAAAAAGAGCATTACCAACCTTTTTGATAAAGTATCCCTGGAAGGTGACATCTTGGCTGGTTTTGTGTGGAATGGACATGGGAACGATGTTCGCCAGTCTCTGCGTCTCATGGATCACAGCATCAGTGAAAGGAAGATTTTTACGATCTTCTACCCGAGCTGCACGGTTTCCGATCACTCTGAGCAGCTCCTCCCGTACCTGGTCTTTGAAACCAAACACAATGCTGAAGAACTTTTCTCTGGTTTAAAACCTGATGGCAGCAGATTTGAACCATGCTGTGTAGGTCAAAGTGATCACAATGACAACTCAAACATGCTGAAGTTTCACATTTGATATTAATACAAAAGCAGTTCCAAAATCATCAGAAGCGGATGGGGAATTCTTTACTTGAAAGTAATTATTACCCTGAATATGAGGATATTTGGCCATTAGAAGCAAACTCCATCTCAGTGTGGTAGCTGTGGTTTCAGTTCCAGCAGCAAACAGGTTGGTCGCTGTAAATATCAGGTTCTCCTCATGGAAGTGAGTGTCTTTAACGCCTGAATCCTAAAAATAAGAGAGAAAACACCCATATATGCTGGTATAACAGACAGACTTAACACTGCCATTGTTCCTGAAAATCAGAAAACCAAACAGCCTCACCTCATCTCTCTGTTTCTGGATCAGAAAACAGTCCACCAGGCCTCTGCATCTCTGAGGGTCCAGCGTCTCTTTCAGCTGCGTAACTATAGCCTTCATATCTCTGATGGTCATTTCAACATTTTTTAACATCAGCTGACAGTTTTTTATCCATCTGAACAGCCAGGGAAACATGTTATAGATCTTAAAAAAGGATAAATAAATCAATAACAATCAGTACACAAAATGTTTTAGATCCAGTATTTATAAATCCATTCAAAACACACATGGTTTGCATCATTTCTTCATGTTGGGCTTTGATTCAGCAGCTGTCTTTTAAATTAAAACTCTTTTTTTATTCTAATGTTTGGTTTCTTTAGATACATGTAGATTTTGGAACAGTTGTTAACAATTAAAGTTGTTTCTTTTTCCACTGTGTTTCTAAGTCTAATTATATTGTGCGTGAAGTGGGTTCTGAAACTGTCTATCTGTAGATCATTATCAAACAAAATCCAATCAAACTTTAGGCTTACCTGGATTTGTGCCGAACCTGATAAACGTATGTTCTCACTGGCTCGACTCACCATGTTTCTGAATCGAGGGTCATTATATTCATATCGACTTCCATACACAACAGAGCAAATGATGTTGGATGTTGCATAATTTAGTGGATGAGCTGTATCAAATGGTTTACCTGGAAAACCACGGGTGAGAATAATCTACAACACAAATATTGTCTTCTTTTACTGTTTAAATGCACTTCACTTTAGTGCTGATGTTTTAATCACAGCAAATGGGTTTTTGAAAAAATGGTTTTAGCCATAGACAAAGGAAACAACACATTTTTGGTAAAGGATTTTTCTGTCCAGTCCTACATCTCATCACTTAAAACACACACCAAACAGAAACCTTCCTACCTTTCTGATTCTCAAACATTTGAATCAAGTGGCCACACTCCTCTAAGATTTTTTCCTCAACAACTCTTTTTCCCATCCCGAAGTCTCTGAGGGTGTAGAGGGCAAAACGTCTCATCTCTTTCCACGAGTCTCCGTTTGAAAACAGAATTCCTTGAAACACAGCAGACAGTCAGACAAATTTATACTAGTAATACAGGCATAGTTCTGTTTAGTGTTTATCAAAAAGTCTAACATGAAAAGCATACACAAGACTAAATGCAGGAGCAAATATGCTTGATAACATTCTATCTAACTTTGTAATTTTATTCAGAGTGAATTCAGCTTAAGTGGGCCACAATTTGGTTTAGGATTTACAAAACCTTCAAATCATTGCAGTATTAAACTCAGGTATACCTGTATAAATATTCTTATTTTCCTTTAAAATTTAGACAATAAATAAAAAGTGTAAATGTGATGGAATTATACAGTAAAATGGAGCAATTGTTCTTTTTTCAGCTGTAGCTCTTAAACTGTGGAACCAGCTGCCCCCCCAGATCAGACAGGCTTCAACTTTTCATTTCATTTCTATTCATTGGGGTTTAATACAACATGAGAGTTGAGGTATGGACTGCTTTGATGGTTTTATTTTGTCCTGTCAGGTTTTTTAATTGTTTAATTGTAGTTGTAATTAGATGTTTATGTGTGAAGCACTTTGGCTAACTGCAGTTGTTTTAAAATATGCTATATAAATAAATTTGATTTGATTTGGAGTTGATTTATTAGTCATGAGTTATATTAATTATGCCATGCTCAGTTCCCGTGGTACTGCTCTGTCACACTTGATATAACCCTCTAACCTGCTCAAATACAAAACTATAACTCAATCAAAAGTCTTAGGGAAATATCAGCCAGCACTGTTTTTGTTCATCACTTTTATCCGCTGTAATAATAAACATTTTTAAAGGTGACTGCAAAGGAGGTTCATACCATGACCTCTGGTTATATCATTAAATATAGGTGAGATGTCGCGATCTCCAAACTCCTCTGCGTAGCTGACCAGAGCCTCTTTGACGGTTTCGTACCCAGCAAGGACCACCACCTTTCTTGGTCCAAAATAAACTGTAAACACAGATCCATAGTTCTTGGAAAACTGGAAGAATCAAAGAACAAAAACAAACAAATGAATTGAGGAATCCAACCTGGTCCAAAACACATTGTTTTGGGTGAAACTCACCTCACACAGAGTTCTGTAGGGTCTGCTGAGATCAAGCTGCAGCAAGTTGCCAAGCAGAGGCAGCGGTCTGGGTCCTGGAGGTTCTTTCCTCCCGTCTCCAGAGGTGGATCCAACAAAGACAAAATAAAAAACCAAGAGGAGGAAAACACCTCCGACCACTGTGGTAGGACTGGAAAAGAGGAAGAAAACAAAATCCTTTAAAAGCTCCATTTGCAGTCTCTGACTTGACAGATAACACACTGAGCTGTTTGTGCTTCTGTATGAAACTGAAGGATACGCTGATGTTTTAGCTGCATCCCCGCCTCCTAACCTTTGTGCACCACTGGGCATTGATATCCCAGAGCCATGATGCTCTCCACTAACCTGATAGGTGTTGAATTCAAGGAAAACAGAAAGGACACACAATTACATATTTTTAGACACCTTTACATTCAGCGGACATGATTTAGGTATTTCTGTTTATCCATGAACAACAAATGCTCAACGTTAGATGCATAATTCACTTATTATAAGAGGAAATGAGAATGAGAGGAGGCGAGTGAAAACGAGCTTTTCTTTTGAACTGTTTTGTGCTAATTGAAAGAGTGGAAATAAAAGAGTAAAAACTGAATTTTTTCATCCATTTGAAACACCATACTAACAACAACACAGTTTACTTTCTTTCATAGAAACTGGATATCTCTCAGGAAACCTTCAATTAGATGTTCTTTCAGTTAGGTTTTCATGTAATTTAAGGCGCTACAATGATGAGGTAAATTTATACTGGGTTTAGAAGTTCTGCAGATGAAACTTTCATTGGCAAATGGGAACGCACAACTTCCATTTTCCCACTTGCACAAAATAAAAAATAAATAAATGAATAAGTTTCTTGGAAATGTGTGTCTAACTTCATGGTTTGCACTAAAGGCAGCTTAAAAACCCCTATTAAATTAAAAAAATACTGCACAATGCATTTTTTTCCTCTTATAATAAGTGAATTATGCATCTAATGTTGAGCATTTGTTGTTCATGGATAAACAGAAATATCAAAATCTTGTCCGCTAAATGTAAAGGTGTCTAAAAATATGTAATTGTGTGTCCTTTCTGTTTTCCTTGAATTCAACACCCATCAGGTTAGTGGAGAGCATCATGGCTCTGGGATATCAATGCCCAGTGGTGCACAAAGGTTAGGAGGCGGGGATGCAGCTAAAACATCAGCGTATCCTTCAGTTTCATACAGAAGCACAAACAGCTCAGTGTGTTATCTGTCAAGTCAGAGACTGCAAATGGAGCTTTTAAAGGATTTTGTTTTCTTCCTCTTTTCCAGTCCTACCACAGTGGTCGGAGGTGTTTTCCTCCTCTTGGTTTTTTATTTTGTCTTTGTTGGATCCACCTCTGGAGACGGGAGGAAAGAACCTCCAGGACCCAGACCGCTGCCTCTGCTTGGCAACTTGCTGCAGCTTGATCTCAGCAGACCCTACAGAACTCTGTGTGAGGTGAGTTTCACCCAAAACAATGTGTTTTGGACCAGGTTGGATTCCTCAATTCATTTGTTTGTTTTTGTTCTTTGATTCTTCCAGTTTTCCAAGAACTATGGATCTGTGTTTACAGTTTATTTTGGACCAAGAAAGGTGGTGGTCCTTGCTGGGTACGAAACCGTCAAAGAGGCTCTGGTCAGCTACGCAGAGGAGTTTGGAGATCGCGACATCTCACCTATATTTAATGATATAACCAGAGGTCATGGTATGAACCTCCTTTGCAGTCACCTTTAAAAATGTTTATTATTACAGTGGAAAAAAGTGATGAACAAAAACAGTGCTGGCTGATATTTCCCTAAGACTTTTGATTGAGTTATAGTTTTGTATTTGTGCAGGTCAGAGGGTTATATCAAGGGCTCCATTTTACTGTATAATTCCATCACATTTACACTTTTTATTTATTATCTAAATTTAAAAAAAAATAAGAGCATTTATACAAGTATACCTGGGTTTAATACAGCAATGATTTGAAAGTTTTGTAAATCCTAAACCAAATTGTGGCCCACTTAAGCTGAATTCACGCTGAATAAAATTACAAAATTACTTAGAATGTTATTCAGCATATTGGTTTCTGCATTTAGTCTTGTGTATGCTTTTCATGTTAGACTTTTTGATAAACACTTAACAGAACTATGCCTGAATTTTACTAATATAAATTTGTCTGACTGTCTGCTGTGTTTCAAGGAATTCTGTTTTCAAATGGAGACTCGTGGAAAGAGATGAGACATTTTGCCCTCTCCACCCTCAGAGACTTCGGGATGGGAAAAAGAGTTGTTGAGGAAAAAATCTTAGAGGAGTGTGGCCACTTGATTCAAATGTTTGAGGATCAGAAAGGTAAGAAGGTTTCTGTTTGGTGTGTTTTAAGTGATGAGATGTAGGACTGGACAGAAAAATCCTTTAAATTTTTTTTTCAAAAACCCATTTGCTGTGATTAAAACATCAGCACTACTGTGAAGTGCATTTAAACAGTAAAAGAAGACAATATTTGTGTTGTAGATTATTCTCACCTGTGGTTTTACAGGTAAACCATTTGATACAGCTCGTCCACTAAATTATGCAACATCCAACATAATTTGCTCTGTTTTGTATGGAAGGCGATTTGAATATAATGACCCTTGATTCAGAAACATGGTGAGTCGAAACAGTGAGATAACACGTGTAGCAGGCACGGCACAAATCCAGGTGAGCCTAAAGTTTGATTGATAATGGAACAGTATATATATATATATATATATATATATATATATATGTTAGGTTCATTTCCTGTTTTAGAATGTTAGCACTGGTGTTTTATGTTATAATATGAACTGGCATATTCTTAAAAAGAGAATGTGCAAAGCAAAAAAAAGATTGCTGCTGAATCAAAGCCCAACATGAAGAAATGATGCAAACCATGTGTGTTTTGAATGGATTTATAAATACTGGATCTAAAACATTTTGTGTACTGATTGTTATTGATTTATTTATCCTTTTTTAAGATCTATAACATGTTTCCCTGGCTGTTCAGATGGATAAAAAACTGTCAGCTGATGTTAAAAAATGTTGAAATGACCATCAGAGATATGAAGGCTATAGTTACGCAGCTGAAAGAGACGCTGGACCCTCAGAGATGCAGAGGCCTGGTGGACTGTTTTCTGATCCAGAAACAGAGAGATGAGGTGAGGCTGTTTGGTTTTCTGATTTTCAGGAACAATGGCAGTGTTAAGTCTGTCTGTTATACCAGCATATATGGGTGTTTTCTCTCTTATTTTTAGGATTCAGGCGTTAAAGACACTCACTTCCATGAGGAGAACCTGATATTTACAGCGACCAACCTGTTTGCTGCTGGAACTGAAACCACAGCTACCACACTGAGATGGAGTTTGCTTCTAATGGCCAAATATCCTCATATTCAGGGTAATAATTACTTTCAAGTAAAGAATTCCCCATCCGCTTCTGATGATTTTGGAACTGCTTTTGTATTAATATCAAATGTGAAACTTCAGCATGTTTGAGTTGTCATTGTGATCACTTTGACCTACACAGCATGGTTCAAATCTGCTGCCATCAGGTTTTAAACCAGAGAAAAGTTCTTCAGCATTGTGTTTGGTTTCAAAGACCAGGTACGGGAGGAGCTGCTCAGAGTGATCGGAAACCGTGCAGCTCGGGTAGAAGATCGTAAAAATCTTCCTTTCACTGATGCTGTGATCCATGAGACGCAGAGACTGGCGAACATCGTTCCCATGTCCATTCCACACAAAACCAGCCAAGATGTCACCTTCCAGGGATACTTTATCAAAAAGGTTGGTAATGCTCTTTTTTAACTTACCTTTGACTGCATGAAAAGGCTGTAAGGGATAAATCTGCTCTTGTTTTGCCTTCAGGACACGATTGTGATTCCTCTTCTGACGTCTGTCCTGCATGATGAGCGTGAATGGGAGAGCCCTCACACTTTCAACCCCTCCCATTTCTTGGATAAGGAGGGCAAATTCATCAAGAGAGGTGCCTTCTTGCCTTTTTCTGCAGGTACAACAGCTTTAAGTTGTTTGCTTTTATATATATAAGTTTGAGGTTGTTCCCACTTGTCCGGACACGGTTGGATTTCAACTCCTGAGATGTTTTTGTTCTCTCAGTCCGAAGGGTGTGCCTCGGGGAGAGTTTAGCTAAGATGGAGCTCTTCCTCTTCTTCACCTCGCTCCTTCAGCGTTTTCATTTCACCCCTCCGCCTGGAGTCTCAGAAGATGAACTGGATTTGAAACCAGCTGTTGGATTCACCATCCCTCCATCACCCCACGAGCTGTGTGCTGTCAGTCATCAATGAGGAAGGAAACGTGGTGCCTGATGGCTTCTTCACCCTCAGTCAATGACCAGTGAACATAAACTGGTTCAAATATTAGTTCCATCACTTCTCAGTTTTTTTACAATCACAGACAAGGTTAGTCTCTAGTCTAAACATGTGTTATTCCAAGACTGATAGTAGAAAGAGAAAGGCACTGATCATATTGATGCTTTTCTAACACTCTGTTATTTTAAGATACAGATAAATTTTCATAGATAATAAGTGAATGTTTTGACATATAATAACAGATGATAATAGTCATTTACTCAATGCAAGACGAAGTAGCACAACTTTATAGTGAGCACACAACCAATTTATATGGCTTTGTATAAAACCTATTGGAAGAGAACCCTCAACAGCAATAAACAGCACTTTTGATGCCTCTCATTTTGGTCATGTGTGTTTTTCAGAAGTAAACACAAAATATCACATTTTCATACGTTTTTATATTTCTTTATGTTTCTGTTTGAGGTTGTTTTCAGTATCTTCAGGTAAATCAGGTTCTTGCTGAGCTGGTCAAAGCAGAATAAAGAGCCACTTTGTTTCCTCCTGATCAGGTTTGTCTGAAACTAAAAGACTCACCAACAGTGCATTTGTGGCATTTTACAAAAGTACTAAAGAATGAAATTCCAAAGTTCAACATAACTTAAAGCAGCTAAACTGAAATTTCTAACTTCTAATTATATGTGCCCTTATTTGTACCTTTATAAAAGAAACAAAGCCAGTGTTTTAAGTGGCCGGTTACAGGACCGTCAAAGAAGCTCTGCTGAAACAGGCTGACGAGTTTGGAAACAGAGAAATTACTCCACTATTCTATGATTTTAACCAGGACCATGGTAAAATCTTTCAAAAGCTAATACATAATGTTTTCTTTGTTTTGACTAATTTATTCTGTTTTCAGGAATTCTGTTTTCCAATGGAGAGTCGTGAAAAGAAGGAAGAAACAAGAGGCATTTTGCTTTAACAACTCTGAGAGATTTTGGAATTGGCATAAAGATGAGTGAAGAGATAATTATTGAGGAATGTCAGTACCTCATTCAAGAAATGGAACAGTTTGAAGGTAACCTATTTTAAAGCTGTGCACAGATTCAGGTACATGCTAAAGGGGTTACAGTTTATATAACAGGGTCATTGTGCCTTTGCCACAGAAATGAGTCAACTTTACCCAAATCATAGAGGTCAGCTGCTCACTGAAAGGTCATTTAGTTTATCACAAATGTTCACAAAAAAACGTATAATGATTTGTCATTAAAAAAGCTCAAATTTAAAATGCATAAAATATCATTTATAATTTTTTAGTGAGCTGATATTAGACTAGTGGACAATTATGTAAAAAGTGATCAAGAAGATGCTCATTGCATGACAGTAATAATTACTTTTGGTTCACTTCTCCAGGATTTAAAAGCTCCGCTGCGCCCCCTGCTGATCCAAAGGTTTGAGACAAGAAGTGATGAAAAATATGGGTTTTCAATGAATATTTTTACATTTATACAATGTTTAAATCTTGTTTGTCTTGTTAGTTTTTACGTTATTGAAACAGCACTACAATAGTTTTTATTTCTATAGAAAATTATAGTTGGTAAAGAAGTGTTGTAGATGTGCAACAAAGTTTTTTTTCCCCTACATCGATGGTTAGTGTGTCCTTAAATCAGAATAAATCTTTTAAAACTTAGATTCCTCTTGTTTATGCTTTTGTTCAGATAAAAATAATCAAACTTTTGTTTTTCCCATTTGATTGCACTTTTGGAACAGGGTCAAATTGCTGGAAGTAAGATAAACAGACTCCAGTATCGGTCTCTTTACGCTAATATCGATCCAAACTGGCATTAACAGTCGAAAAGCCTGATGACCTTCCTGCTTGGAGTGAAACTCAAAGGTTTGATCCAAATGTCCCACATTACTTTTTAACACAACCTTAGATTTCCTTGGATTCAGTTCAAGCTCTTGTGTGTGTGTGTGATTGGTGTGGTGGGTGGGGGGAGGAGTGAGGGGTTGTGTGGAGGGGGGATGCGTATATGTGTGTGCTTTAAAGCTCAAACGTCAAGCAAAAAAAAGCAGGACGTTCTGAACAGGCTGTTAGGCTGTCGACTGTGAGAAGATTGGAAAGTAGAACTAAAACACCTGAACAGGTAAAGCCTTGTGTCCAGGAGGATCATGTT
>NC_051441.1:10139903-10144024 GCF_001649575.2 Kryptolebias marmoratus | reverse complement strand
GGTTCAATCTGCCACGGTGGACAGGTGCCTGCCCGGTGTGGTGGAGGCTCTGGGGGGCCCTCTTCTGCCTGGTGCTGGGTGGTTTCTCAGCTGGGAGCTGGTAAGGGTGCCTGGCTGTTGGGGGGTTGGGTCCTGGTCTTGGCCTGCACAGCGGGTGGTGGCAGTGTGGCTGGGTCGGGGAGGCTGGTGCCCTGCATTTCGCCCTGTACCTCTTTGGCCTGGGGGCTGCTGACCCTGTGCTTTGCTGACTACCTCTGTGCGGACTTGTAACTTTCTTGGGATGGTGCCGAGTGTCTGTTTGCCTGGGGCTGCATTCACAAATTAACCTGGAAGTAGACTGGTATCATAACTTAAACTTAAGGCTCAAAGGACCAAGGTTTTTCTAGAAAAATATTCAGATTTTATGTTGTGATTTTAAAAGGCTGTATGTTGAAGTTGGTAGATAAAGGCACCTTCTTTCTTTTTTCCATCCACTTTAATGCTCAGCCAGGGCCGTAGCCAGACTTTAAAAAATACTGAGGTCAACCACTCATTATCCCCCTGCACATCAGTTACAATGAAGACCAAAACCTAATTAAAATAGAAGCATTTATTTAAAACAAGTGACTTTAATGTGTATATGACATATATTTGTGTGTTTTATAAATTCATGGGGCCCGATGTCATCTTAAGCAACAGAGGACTCAGGGCACAACCATGATGACTCACTGAAATGACATGAATTAGTTTATATGAATGTTGAGTCAAAACACAAGATTTTAGCATAGATTTCACCTTTTTATCAAATACCAGTGAGGTGTTGTAGTTTTGGAGCTGGACCAGTTCCAGTGTGGTCCGGATGTAAAAAAAAAAAAGTGCTAAAATCCCCCTTTATTCAGGTTTCACAAATTAGATTAATGTTTTACAGATCACATACTTGGTTTTAAATGTTCTGCAATCAGTGCAGAATAATTTGGTCCAAGTATGATGTGTCTCGGTGTTGTAGTTTTGGAGCTGGACTAGTTCTAGTGTGATTCAGATACCAAAAAAGTGCTGAAATCGCACTCTATTGAAGTTTCACAAACCAGATTAAGATTTCACAGATCACACAGTCGGTTTTAAATATTCTGCTATTAGTTGAGAATAATTTGGTCCAGGTTTGAAGTGTCTAGGTGTTGTAGTTTTGGAGCTGGACCAGCACTAGTGTGGTCCTGATGCAAAAAAAGTGCTGAAGTCACCCTTTATTGAGGTTTCACAACTCAGATTAAGGTTTCACAGATCACACACTTGGTTTTAAATGTTCGGTAATCAGTGCAGAATAATTTGGTCCAGGTTTGAAATGTTTAGGTGTTGTAGTTTTTTAACTAGAATAGATTAAATATGCTGAAGGTAGTGAAAAATTAGGTGGAATCGCCCTTTAGCCATGAAAGAAACTTTGGACCCTGAGGTGTGCAGATGTCTTGTTGATGCATTTCTGATCTGTAAGAAACACCTGGAGGTGAGCAATTAAACTTCAACAAGTCCATTTGCGTGCTGTCAGTGATGATCAATAAGTTTTCTCCTCTTTTCTCTGTCTCATCCAAGGATTCTAAAATCAAGAATTCACACTACCATGATAACAACCTGCTGTACAGTATACAAGGTTTGTTTGTAGCTGGAACAGATACAACAGCAACAACTCTGAAGTGGGGTCTCCTTTACTTGACCAAGTTTCCTCATATTCAAGGTAAAAACATCTTCAGCCCGTCACTCTTCATGGCTTTCCGATATTGCAACAAAACACATTGTTGTTATTATTTAATGTGTATCCAGACCGTATTCAAGAGAAGCTGAGCAGGGTGGTTGGAAGCTGTCAGGTTCGAATAGAGGACAGGAAGAACTTGCCGTACACTGATGCAGTTATCCATGAGACACAGAGATTTGCAAACATTGGGCCCCTTGCCCTTCCTCACACAACAACCAAAGACGTCACTTTACAGGGCTACTTCATCAAAAAGGTCAGCTGAGCACTGAAAGGCCAATAAGTTTATCAGATATGTTTGTTTTTGCTTTTTCTAACTAGAAAAGAAATTATTTTTGTTTGAAATCCATTCTTTCATTCCTCTTAATTCACAGGGAACTACAGTGTTGACTGTCCTCACTTCTGTCCTGTATGATGAGAATGAATGGGAGAGCCCTCACAGTTTCAACCCTTCTCATTTCCTGGATGATGAGGGTAAATTCATCAGGAGAGATGCCTTCATGCCATTTTCTGCAGGTACTTTGCTGGATTTAGGTATTAGCCTATGATAAAATTTTACCTTTACAAATAAAACTATGATTTTTTAAGATTTGTTGGCTCTGTAGCCTTATATATGTATATGGAAAGAGGGATATGAAAGTAGCCAAGGTGTGTACTAAAACACCTGTGGCTANGAAACATGTTGGAGGATATTTTTCAGTCCCCCACTTCAGTCTCTCTGTTTGGGGTCTTTGTTGCTCTGCTGCTCCTCCACCTTCTTCACTCCACCTTCAGTTCCCAAAAAAGACCAGAACCTCCAGGACCCAGACCTCTTCCTGTTTTTGGGAACCTGTTCCAGGTGGATCTGAAGAGACTCGACCAAAGTCTTTTTAATGTGAGTAAGTACCTGTTTTATTTCTGCCCGTTGTACATCACAAGTCTCACCTTTTAGTTGCATCATGTTTTCAGCTTTCTAAAACATATGGACCAGTTTTCCAAGTCTACTTTGGACCAAAGAAGGTGGTGGTTCTGGCCGGTTACAGGACCGTCAAAGAAGCTCTGCTGAACCAGGCTGATGAGTTTGGAAACAGAGAAATCACTCCAATTTTCTATGATTTCAGCGAGGGACATGGTAATATCTTTCAAAAGCTAATAAATATTTTTTTGTTTGTTTTGACTAATTGATTCTGTTTCCAGGGATTGTGTTTTCAAACGGAGACTCGTGGAAAGAAATGAGGCGTTTTGCTCTGTCAACACTGAAAGATTTTGGAATGGGCAGAAAGATGAGTGAAGAGATAATTATTGAGGAATGTGGCTACCTGATTAAAGAAATGGAACAATATGGAGGTAACTTTAAAAGCTCTGCACAGGTTGTAGACTGATTGTAATTGTGCTCGTGCCAGAAGGGACAATTTTTAAAACTGAAACAATATTTATTTTGTGCTGAAGTACAATTAGGTGTAAAATAGCACAATTCTGCATAAATTCAATACAGTGCAATCTTATTTTCCAAGCATTAAACCTTTAACTTAATAGGTTTTGATTTTTAACAGCCTAACAAAACTTTTTTTCAATTCTGCCGCAGGTGAATCCTTCAACAACACTCAGGCCATCAGTTACACTGCTTCAAATGTGATATCAGCTCTAATGTTTGCAAAGAGATTTGAATACAAAGATCCGGTCTTCCAAAGTATGGTGGAGAAAGACAAGCAGAATATACACCTGGCAGGATCAGCTTCTATCATGGTACGACAGAAAAGTTACAAAAAATACAAGGAAAGTTTCCATATGGTGCTTCCAGATGACAAGTTCATCTCTGACTGCAGTTTAGCTCATATCTGAAAAAAACAAAACAATTGATATGTTAATAAATAAGTCAATTTATTTCTTTATTTTATTCATGTGGAAAAGAAAATGGAGACATAGAATTTTATAAGAGTTGAATAATAATAATAATAATAAACAAAATAGATCTTAACAATAACTTTTATATCAGATAAGTTTTATTGGGTTGGAAAATGAAACATTTCCTGGAATAAACCTTACATTATCACTAATAAACAAATAAAATAAGACCAAAAATTGAGCTGAAAACAAAATCACTATGTTCAGATTGAGGATCTCATAAATTTTTACTTGAATTCATTTTTTGTAATATGATTGTTTGAAGATTTACAACTTTATTCCTTGGCTGGGCCCTTTACTTAAAAACCGGAGGACCATGTTAAAAAACTTCATAGATGGAAGGGCAGATATATGGAGGAAAATAGAAGAACTGAAAGAAACTTTGGACCCTGAGGTGTGCAGATGTCTTGTTGATGCATTTCTGATCCGTAAGAAACAGCTGGAGGTGAGCAATTAAACTTCAACAAGTCCATTTGCGTGCTGTCAGTGATGATCAATAAGTTTTCTCCTCTTTTCT
>NC_051441.1:10135857-10138914 GCF_001649575.2 Kryptolebias marmoratus | reverse complement strand
GGTGGTGGTGTGGCTGGGTCGGGGAGGCTGGTGGCCTGTGTTTCGCCCTGTGCCTCTTTGGCCTGGGCGCTGCTGACCCTGTGCTTTGCTGATGACCTACCTCTGGGTGGTGCCAAGTGTCCGTTTGTCTGGGGCTCATATGACCCTCTGGGGCTGGATCCACCTGTCCTTTCTTCTCTTAGATGCTGTAGATGGCAGGCCTTCTACTGTTTATGGCACAATTTTAACTGTCCATATCCAGGTAGCATGCCAGCACATACACACCCCCATAACATGAATACAGTTTATTTTTTATTTTTAATTAATCTATTAATTTTTTTATTTAAAAAAACTCACACACACCTTCACGCACCAGTTCACAAACAGTCCTGATGGTTAAAGGTCATACAAACAGGTTATTATTACAACAATGTAGCCTGCCTATTCTGATGCTAGAGTCATTCAATATAGTAAATCATGCAATTAGGATTTCATGTTGAGATATCCTTTTTGTAGAGCAAATCTGTTCTGGCACATGAAGGCAGCCATCTTCTCTATATGGTATGTCTGAAATGTCCTGACAGGACAAAAAATAAATAAATAAAAAAAACAGTTGTTTACTATATTCCATTGTGAGTATAATAGGAAGTTATGAGATTAGCAAATGATTGCGTTCTGGTTTATTTATTTTTTACACAACATCCCAAGATGCTTCAAGATTTTGCACTGTGTATTTTCAAAATGAGGACATTGCATTATATGTTAGTCATCTTTCACATATTCATATTTACATTCATTACATTACATTCATTCTTACAGAGATAATGACCATTGTGTAAACAATCAGCAAACTAATACTTGTCAGACAGCAAAACCAACTAAAATGTACAAAATAAAACAGGAATTAAACAGACCAAAACCCTGAATAAGGAAGCAAACACACAGATCTAATTAAATCCTACAAATGACAGATGAACCTTTTTCATTTTACTATTGACTTAATTTGAAGAAATAATGATAGACTGATTGTTGTTTTTCATCAGGATGAAACAAAGTTCTTAAAATGAGAGCACTTCTTGTTTTTGCTCATTCTCAGTGAATTTGTCATCTGACTGAGGAGTTAGGTCTTCAGCTGTGAAAAGATTGGACTGTAGCTTTAGGACAGCTGCAGAATCAAAGGTTTGTTGTTTTAGAAGAAGCTCAGAGGTGATCGTAGAAACATGTTGAAGGATATTTTTCAGTCGCCCACTTCAGTCTCTCTGTTGCTCCTCCACCTTCCCAAGAAACATGAGAACCTCCAGGATCCAGACCACACATATGTGAAGCAGTAGACTAATTATTTGCATTTGTTTGCTTTAATAAAGACAGAAGATTCATTAATAAGATACAAATAGTTTGTGTAATCGGTTACTCTCTGAAAGCCAATTATTCTGCCACAGTGGTCGGAGGTGTTTTCCTCCTCTTGGTTTTTTATTTTGTCTCTGTTGGATCCACCTCTGGAGACAGGAGGAAAGAACCTCCAGGACCCAGACCGCTGCCTCTGTTTGGCAACTTGCTGCAGCTCGATCTCAGAAGACCCTACAGAACTCTGTGTGAGGTGAGTTTCACTCATAACAATGTGTTTTGGACCAGGCTGGAATCCTCATTTCATTTGTTTGTTTTTGTTCTTTAATTCTTCCAGCTTTCCAAGAACTATGGATCTGTGTTTACAGTATTTCGGACTAAGAGAGGTGGTGGTCCGTGCTGGGTCCAAAACCGTCAAAGAGCCTCTGGTCAGCTACACAGAGGAGTTTGGAGATCGCGACATATCACCTATATTTAATGATATAACCAGAGGTTATGGAACAGTTACAAACTAAACAGTGAGTGAGGGGTGTGTGTGTGTGTGGGTGGGGTGGGGTGGGTGGTGGTTGGTGGGACGATGAGTGTATGTGTGTTTTCATAGTTCAAACTTCATCAGGAAAGAACAGGATGTTCTGAACAGGCTGTGTAAAGCTCGTCTAAGGTCTTAGGTTAATCTAGAACGATCAATTCATCCTTGATGGTATCAGTCAAGGCATGAAAAAATGTGCTCTTCAAAGCACTAGAGTTCCAAGAGGAAGCAACTGCTAACGTGCAGAACTTGATGGCAAACTCGGCTACAGGACACTGACCCTGTTTTAACTTCCACAAGCTGCTGGTTAAAGCGGACTTATCAATGTTGAGATCAAAGGTAGCTTTAAACTCTAGCACAAACTCTTGAAAAGAGCAGCCAAAATCTGTGCATGTCTGAAAACGATTCTCAGCCCATTTTAAGGCCTAGCCAGTCAGTAAACCCAGGATATAGGAAATCTTTGCGTTATCAGAAAAGAAGGAATGTGGGGCATGGTTGAACACAAGAGAGCATTGAAGCAAATATTCCCCAACTCATCTGAGAATTACTCTGGCGTAGTGGAAGTGACATCACGGACGGGTGTTGGAGGCTCAGAGGGGACCTCTGGAGGAAGCTGGGTGGCTGGAGGTCTCTGCAGGTTATGTAGGAGCTGAGTAATTTGATCTAGGCATTGATTGGTGGCATACTGATGTTCACTGAGGGATTGAATTCTAGAGTTTTGTTCTGAGATGGTTCTCCTTACAACTTCGACTGGGTCAGAGTGGCTTGAGTGTTCTGTCATCCACGGAAACTCTTAGGAGAACAAGAAATGTTTTAAAAGGTTTATTGAGAAAGAATGAATATGAATGATGGAATTGTCTGGGAGAAATCCTGGGGCCTTGGAACTGCAGCTTCACTGTAAAGAGAGAGAAATGTGAACAGAGGTTTAAACTGGGGAAATTAATGAAAGGAGTGGAGTTCTTACTTGGGCTGAAGATGTAGGGAGCCAGGGGAATGAACGAGGGATCCGGGGTGAGAACTGTGAATGGGTGTGCCTGGAGGACGGTGATGTTGGTTTGAGGCTGGTTAGATGGTGGCCAGTTGGAGGGTGGACAGGTTGTACAGAGAAAGAGGTTCTCAGGAGCTTTTAGGCTGCCAGCCGTAGAGTAGTGATGGGACATCTGAAGCCAGGCTTTGAATCGAGGCATGTACTGAGTAAAAAGGGG
>NC_051441.1:10133420-10135090 GCF_001649575.2 Kryptolebias marmoratus | reverse complement strand
TCTGAACAGGCTGTTAGGCTGTCGACTGTGAGAAGATTGTAAAGTAAAACTAAAACACCTGAACAGGTGAAGTCTTGTGTCCAGGAGGATCATGTTGGAGGATATTTTTCAGTCCCCCACTTCAGTCTCTCTGTTTGGGGTCTTTGTTGCTCTGCTGCTCCTCCACCTTCTTCACTCCAGCCTCAGTTCCCAAAAAAGACCAGAACCTCCAGGACCCAGACCTCTTCCTGTATTTGGGAACCTGTTCCAGGTGGACCTGAAGAGACTCGACCAAAGTCTTTTTAATGTGAGTAATGCAGTGTTTATTATTGAATTTGTTCTCCAACTGAAAAACAAGTTTTGTAAAATGTGAGTCCCACTTTTAGTTGCATCATGTTTTCAGCTTTCTAAAACATATGGACCAGTTTTCCAAGTCTACTTTGGACCAAAGAAGGTGGTGGTTCTGGCTGGTTACAGGACCGTCAAAGAAGCTCTGCTGAACCAGGCTGATGAGTTTGGAAACAGAGAAATCACTCCAATTCTCTATGATTTAACCCAGGGACATGGTAAAAACATGTTTACACAAATTAACTGATCAAATATGTTGTCCTTGTTGAAACAAACCAACTTATTCTGTTTCCAGGGATTGTGTTTTCCAACGGAGACTCGTGGAAAGAAATGAGGCATTTTGCCTTGTCAACATTGAGAGATTTTGGAATGGGCAGAAAGATGAGTGAAGAGATAATTATTGAAGAATGTGGCTACCTGATTAAAGAAATGGAACAATATGGAGGTAATTTTAAAAGCTCTGCACAGGTTGTAGACTGATTGTAATTGTGCTCGTGCCAGAAGGCCTAATTTTAAAAACTGAAACAAATTTTAAATTGTGCTGAACTACACTTAGGTGTAAAATAGCACAATTCTGCATAAGTTCAACACAGTGCAATCTTATTTTCCACGCATTAAACCTTAAACTTAATAGTTTTTGATGTTTAACAGCCTAACAAAACTTTTCTCAATTCTGCCGCAGGTGAATCCTTCAACAACACTCAGGCCATCAGTTACGCTGCTTCAAATGTGATATCAGCTCTAATGTTTGGAAAGAGATTTGAATACAAAGATCCGGTCTTCCAAAGTATGGTGGAGAAAGACAAGCAGAATATACACCTGACAGGATCAGCTTCTATCATGGTACGACAGAAAAGTAAAAAAATACAAGGAAAGTTTCCATTTGGTGCTTCCAGATGATGAGTTCATCTCTGACTGCAGTTTAGCTCATATCTGAAAAAACTAAAACACTTGATATGTTTATAAAGCAGTCAATTTTATTGTCTTGAATTTTTACTCTGGTTTATTATTTCCCCTGGTTACTTGTTTGGGCTTTGACTTTATAGACAGAATTAATGTTTTGTTGAATTAATGTTACATCTTGTTGAGTTGATAATTTGTTTGAGCTTTTGAATAATTTCCAGGAATAAACAACATTATCACTAATAAACAAATAAAACAAGACCAAACACTGAGCTGAAAACAAAATCACTATGTCCAGATTGAGGATCTCATAAATTTTTACTTTAATTCCTTTTTTGTAATATGATTGTTTGAAGATTTACAACTTCATTCCTTGGCTGGGCCCTTTTCTTAAAAACCGGAGGACCATTTTAAAAAATATAAAAGATGGAAGGGCAGAT